>NC_092126.1:150077024-150224524 GCF_043159975.1 Macaca nemestrina | reverse complement strand
ACTAAAATGCCCCTTGCTGGGCAGTGTAAGTTAGCAAAAAAATAATTTCCCTGGGACAAAGGGCAAGAAGAGTAATTTTAAAATGCACGGTTTGGAGTAAGAAAGACCTGAGCTTGTGACCATAGGCAAGTTGCCTAACTTCTCTGTGCTTCAGATCCATCATCTAGAAAGTAGGAATGAGGGAGCTCTGATTAATAAATGAGGAATCTACTATACCAATTGCCAGTGCAATGTTTGGCATATCAGAGGCCAATAAACATTAACTCACTTACTATGAAATAGTCTTATCAAACATCACAGAACATTTCTGCACTGAAAATTTGAAGAGGAAAATTTTCTAACCTTAACTTCTTGAGCTGATATAAATGGTAATGAAATGCAGGAAATAAAAGTGAAGAATGAATTGGGCAAAACTAATGCACTACTCTCTGAACAATGGAGTGATACTTCTGTCACCAAAGAGACGTGACACAGGACCTGGTGTTTAAACTATGACCAGGGCAAATGTGGCAGACGGATGGTCAGCGTCAAGGAAGCAGAAAGTCAGCTCTCAAAGATTTTGTCCCAAATACTTCCTGTCAGAGAATGGCAATAAACTTAAATGACAGATAGCTAAGGTGGATGACAAAGAGGAAGACAAAAAAGTCCTGCTTTTCGTTTATCTCAGAGTACCCATACTAGTTACCTATACAGTCACAATTTTCAACTGCTGAGGAAAGCTTTGAGTCACACAATAAATAGAATATTCATGTTAATTTGCATATTGACTTTCTGAGAATTGGAAAAATAAATCTTTCAAAAATTCAATTTTCTGCTGCCTGTATTGCAAACAACATAACAAAGTGATTAAACATAGTTTGGAGCCACATTGAGCTAAACCCTGGCTTTTCCATTTACTATGTTAATTTGGCCACTTACTTATCCTCACTGTGCCTTGATTTCCCCATCAAAACCGGGACTAATAATAATAGTTCTTTCCTAACAGGTTTGCTATGAAGATTAAAGGAGGCCAGGTGCAATGGCTCACGCCTGTAATCCCAGCACTTTGGGAGGCCAAGGCGGGTGGATCACCTCTGATCACTGAGGTCGGAGATTCAAGACCAGCCTGACCAACATGGCAAAACCCCGTCTCTACTAAAAATACAAAAATTAGCCGGGCATGGTGGCGTATGCCTGTAATCCCAGTTACTTGGGAGGCTGAGGCAGGAGAATCACTTGAACCCAGAAGGCAGAGGATGCAGTGAGCCAAAATCGTGCCATTGCACTCACTCCAGCCTGGGCAACAACAGTGAAATTCTGTCTCATTAAAAAAATAATAATTAAAAAAAAAAAAGATTGAAGGAGGCAATATTTCTGAAGTGCTTAGACCAGTGCCTAGCACAAAGTAAGCCCTATATAAGCGTTGAAAAAATAAAATAAACCATAATTTGTCCAAAAGGATGCAGAAATGTGGCCACAAAGGAAACGTGCCAAGTTATCTCAGCCCAAAGAACCAGACCTGCTTTTTCTAGTCTTGTGTTTTTGAGGGTAGATAAAGTAGTGAAATTCTCTGAAAAGTCAGACTGAGAAAAGGCTACAGGAGACATTGATGAATGACTGCCTACAAAAGCTTTGTTTAAATGCTCATGTCCCACTAGCAAACTCACCCTTCTGGATGCTGCAAAACAGATACCATCAATTCCACGGCCAGGGCTCCTGCAATCATGGCCAATCCTGGACGACTCACAGTGCACTGCTGGTCCAAGGTCCGGTCTCTGGTTGACTGCAAAGAAACAATCATTGGTGTGTGCTGAATGTTCTATTCCATTCAACTCTAGCTGTCTCAAATATGAAATCCTCTGTGACAAAGCTTTAAATTATAACCAGATGCTCATTGTTAGCAAAGAACATCCAGCCTCAAGTACATCATTTCTTGAGATTATCAAGAAAACAAAATACACAATTTAGGTAACTAAATGAGGTAATATGCTAAAAAGGATCAGCAGCTTAAACAGATTGGGGGATATCAACCAAAAATGAGGGCTTAGCTGCCTCATATAAAGGAACTGCATCATGTGTTCCTTTATGTGACTCAATTCAGTTCTGTGCTTGGTAGTTAAGTGACAGAGACACAGAAAGGAACAATGATTAGAATAGTGCAAATGATTCTCCCCTGCCATTTTAACTAACACCTCAAAGTGACCGTGAGATGGGAGCAACAATTTACTATTATTGCAGCCCTCAGTTCCAATGTTCCTCTCACAACATGGGCATCACCTCTCTGGGTGATTCTAGGGTTTACTACAAGTATTTTTTTTTTTTTCCTACAACATGGCTGTGAACACAAGCCTTTGCTGGTTCAACCAAAGAGAGTCTAACCATCCCACTCTGGGCAAATTAAAGAGGTTGTCAGGAATATTTTTGACTCTATGAAAATTTTACCTTATGAGCAAATGGGACTTTACTGCAAGGGACCACTAATCGTATTTGTTGACAATAACTAAATAACAAGACCAGCTGTATATTATAACACCATGACAGAGATCATCAAGCCATCCTTCTTCATATAAGAGAATGGTCATCTTCTTTTCTTTATATTGGGAGGACATAAAAGCCAGTCATCCAAAGGAGATATGAGTTATTAAGTGAAAAATTTTAAAACAAAGGAAAAATAGAGGGGAGGTTAGAGAAAACATCTCTGCATTGCCTCACTGGAAATTTTTTATCTGTTCTGATAAAGGAACAGCCCTACATACAGACAGACTTGTGTGAAGTTCTGAAAGCCATAGAATCTTAATTTGTACAGTGTAGTCTTGCTGTTCAAAGCACTGTCGCACTTGACCCACTGAATTGTGAGTTGACGGGGCAAGTATTCTTCCCTCCCCTATTAGCATTGCCAGGGAGAATACAGGACACTCAGTTAAATTTGAATTTCAGATAAATAAATTTTTAGTATAAGTGGGTCTTGAATATTGCATGGAACATATACTAAAAAATTATTCATTATTGGCCCGGCATGGTGGCTCACGCCTGTAATGCCAGCACTTTGGGAGACCAAGGCAGGGGGATCACAAGGTCAGGAGTTTGAGACCAGCCGGACCAACATGGTGAAACTCCATCTCTACTAAAAATACAAAAATTAGCCGGGCGTGGTGGCACGTGCCTGTAGTCTCAGCTACTCAGGGGGCTGAGGCAGGAGAATCACTTGAACCCAGGAGGCAGAGGTTGCAGTGAGCCGAGATCGTTCCACTGCACTCAAGCCTCGGTGACAGAGCGAGACTGTCTCAAAAAAAAAAAAAAATCATTATTAACTGAAATTCAAAGTTAGCTGGGAATCCTGTATTTTTACTTACTAAATCTGACAAGCCTACACACCAGTCCTATTTTGCAGAGGCAGAGGGAACCTAAGAGACTTTTTGGAATTACCTGGGAGGCAGTGTCAAGGCATTGATGGAATCTGATCTTTAGACTCCTAATTTGTAATGTTGTCTTGACTAAAAGAAGCACAGGAGACAATACTGAGTGCTACCAGGGATTAGTCTGCTGTGGTTTCCTCAATAAGCTTTCCAAAAATAGGGTTTGTAGCCGTGTTTATATTGGTGAACAAGGAACAGCTGTACAGTTGATGATGCCAGTCAAGGTTCATAATGAGATAATGCCATCCTCCCCAAATTGGAGAATTCTTCTCTTTGTTAAAAGATAATATTTAATAGTCATAAATGAAAGGGCCGAGTCTGTCTGCCTCAGCGCACAAGTTGGTGATAGGAAATATTTGGAACTAAAGAGAAATCCACTTACATCTCCTGGGGCCACCACATCATTGCAGAAATAGCAGCCAAGCTTGTAACCAGGGATGTTGGCAAAAAGTGATGAGCCCAGGAGGTCAGCAGATGCCACAGGGTGGTTTGGACACAAGTCCCCAGCTCCCTGCTGCTTTGGTTTCTTCAGGCCATGTCTCATGACAACAAATGTGTCAAATCCCAAAGCAGCATTGATGACCAGCTGCAGGTTTCAAGGAATAAAAGAGCAGAGTTAAAAGACACATATATTTGAAGCTGTGGCTAATTCCATATTTGCTCAACTTTTTAAAATTTATTTTTTGCATGTAAGTATAATTAGATTATAAAAGTTAATGATGATAAAAGCTACCCACTACTGAGGGCTTATTAAGTACAAAAGACCTAATTATATCACAATTATCATAAATTATCTTATTTAATTTCATTTGAAACTCATAACAGACCAGGCACAATGGCTCATAACCTGTAATCCCAGCACTTTGGGAGGTCGAGGAGGGCAGACTGTCTGAGGTCAGGAGTTCAAGACCAGCCTGGCAACATGATGAAACCCTGTCTCTACTAAAAATACAAAAAAATTAGCCAAGCATGGTGGCATGCGCCAGTAGTCCCAGCTACTCAGGAGGCAGAGGCACGAGAAACGCTTGAACCTGGGAGGTGGAGGTTGCAGTGAGCCGAGATTCCACCACTGCACTCCAGCCTGGGCGACAGAGCAAGATTCTATCTCCAAAAAAGAAAAAAGCAAACAAAAAAAACTCATAACAAACATTTCTTATTTATAGATGAGGATACTGAAAGTCAGAGAAGTTAGTTCTATAACTCGCCTAAGGTCACTTATCTGGCAAGAGGCAGGTGTATAAAACCAAGTCTACATAGTTCTGAAACACATTCTTTCTACCATTATACTATACTATCACGTCCACATAGATTTGTTTTTATAACAGCTTTATTGAGATATAATTCACATACCATATAATTCACCCTTCATATAGATTTTTTTTGGTATCCCAGTAGCTGGAATTATAAGCACATGCCACCATGCCTGCCTGGCTCTGCATAGTTGGTATTTTGTTTTGTTTTGTTTTTTGTTTTTGAGACGGGATCTTGCTCCATTGCCCAGGCTGGAATGCAATGGCGTGATCTCGGTTCACTGCAGCCTCAACCTACCAGGCTCAAGTGATCTTCCTGCCTCACCCTCCCGAGTAGCTGGGAGCACCAGTGTGCATCACCACACCTAGCTAATTTTTTGTTTTTTTTCTAGAGATAGAGTCTCATCATGTTGCCCAGGCTAGTCTCAAACTCCTGTGTCAAGCAATCCTCCCAAAGTGCTAGGATTACAGATGTGAGCCACCATGTCCAGCCCAACACATAAATTTTTTAAAAAACATTTTTTTCATTATACTATAACAACTTTTCATGGTTCTAATTTAACTTATTATCCCAAATTTCTGATAGTATAGAAAGTTTGAAAAATAAAGGATAAACACACTACAAAAGAAAAAAATCACTCAACCCACAGCTCAAAAAATTATCATTAATAGTTTGGGGTATTTTTTCCTATTATTTTCTCTCTTTCCCTCCCATTCTCTCCCTGTCTTTCTCCCTTCTTCTTGCCCTCTTTCTCTCTCCTCTCCCAATAGACAGATAAGTAGATACATAGGAAGACATATATAAATATTTAACATAATTGGTATAAAATATATACAATATTGCATCTTCCTTAATATAATGCGGCATTTTCCATCTTATTAAAAGTCCTTTGAAAACATACTGTGGCCGGGAGCAGTGGCTCACGCCTGTAATCCCAGCACTTTGGGAGGCCGAGACGGGTGGATCACGAGGTCAGGAGATCGAGACTATCCTGGCTAACACGGTGAAACCCCGTCTCTACTAAAAAATACAAAAAACTAGCCGGGTGTGGTGGCGGGTGCCTATAGTCCCAGCTACTCGGGAGGCTGAGGCAGGAGAATGGCGTAAACCCGGGAGGCGGAGCTTGCAGTGAGCTGAGATCCGGCCACTGCACTCCAGCCTGGGCAACAGAGCTAGACTCCGTCTCAAAAAAAAAAAAAAAAAAAAAAAAAAAAAAAAAAGAAAACATACTGTGAATGGCTGCACACTATTCCATCATAGGTATGCACCATGATTTAGTTCACTATTCAACACTGTTGGCCTTCGAAGTTGTCATTGACCAAGTAATGGTGAATGAGACCAAGTCTGTGTCTTCTTGGAGCTTACGTTTCAATGTAAGTACAGTATACCTTTCAGTGTAGAGTATCTCAAAAGATTATTACGAAAATTAAGCAGTAAATGATACCTATTACACTGGGTGATGGTGTGTGAGGTGAAGACAGAGTCTGAAGCAGAAGCCCTTTGGCACTATGCTATCAGGTCATACAAACCACATCTCTGCTCTGGGGAAGGGAAGGTTAGGGACACTCCTCCCTCTGGAGTGGTGGTGCATTAAATCATAAATCATAATTAGAGACAGTGCCTACCTTTCTCTTGCTTGCAGCAATGACAGCAGGAAGCCACCTGCTCTCCCTGGTGTCCATCAACAGGAAAATGACATCATGGCTTTCGATGAGCTGCTCCAGTTGCTCCACATCTCTGCGGGCTTGCTCCAGAGTGACACTGGAGAAGTTCACTGGATGCCCAGGCATGGGTATGCTCATGTTGAATCCTCTGGCATTCTAGGGAAACACCAGGATGTCGTTATGTCTGGATCAATGGTATAGGCAATATCTCACAGCCCACACTTCCCACAGCTGCCTGCACTTACCTGTGGTCACTTACATGAGATCTCCCTGTGCACTATTATGCTGCACCCTTCCCATGCCCTCTCTCTTCTTCACGTCTGCATCCTAGAACACCTTGACCTATCACCCCAGGGCCCTGAGGCAGGGCAGGGCAGCAAGCAAAGACATACGGATCTCAGTTCCAAAGTGGAGGGGGCTCATCCTACCTGAGGTAAGGACACTGGAGAAAGCTGTATCTTTGGCTCTTTCCAGTCATCCAAGGCCAAGAAACTTTATCACAGCACCTTCTGCCTACCCAAGTACCTCTGTTTTTTTTCTTTTCTTTTCGTGTTTTGGGGCTTTTTGTTTTTTGTTTTTGTTTTCGAGACACGGTCTTGCTCTGTCGCCAAGGCTAGAGGGCACTGGCATAATCATAGCTCACTGAAACCATGACCTCTTGGGCTCAAGGGATCCTCCTACCTCAGCTTCCCAAGTAGCTGGGACTACAGGCACACATCACCACACCCGGCTGATTTTTTAATTTTTAGTAGAGATAGGTTTCACTATGTTGCCCAGGCTGCTCTCGAACTCCTCGGCTCAAGGAATCCTCCTGATTTGGCCTCCAAAGTGCTGGAATGACAGGCATAAGCCACTGTACCCTGTCTAAGTACCTCTTTCCAACTGGGCTATCTCTTCCTATTTGCTTTCAAATTGCCCTCCCTTCTGTTTTCTCAGTGTTAAACATCTCCATACGGAGTGTTCTAGCAAATATAATTTGATCTCACATTAGGTTAGAATGACTGATGATCTTGCCTTAATCCTTTCAGGGGTATATGCATTTTAAAAAACCTCAAATACAAAAAACTACTTGCTAACTTAGAGCCAAAATATCTACTTATGAGTATGTAGATATTTTTGTGGGGCAGAAGGAGTTACAGTGGGTGATGTCAGAGTGTGGGACAGAGTAAGGCTTCACTCTCTGTCCAAAAGTAGAAGCTGTCCAGCAACCTGAGTTCCCTGAATTGGGATTTTTTACATGCGCTTTAGAACAGCTCTATAATTTACCATCTACCCCTTGATGACCACATAATATTTTGGCATATTAACAGTGAGTCATATATGGGTGCTAATGAAGCCAGGGACACTGACTTTCCACAAAAGATGAATGTGTTCTAGAATCATAAACTGTACCCTTAACCCTGGTGTAACACTGGCCATAGGGAAGTGTTTGAAAACATCGGCTTTTTCACTCATTTGCCAAAACCCCTCACTTACTGGAAAAACAGCTCAAGGGACAGGGCAAGCAGATCTTTTTAAAAAGAAATATCAAATTTGTAGATTGTGGATATTTTTTCATTGTCTTCGACTTTAAACCTAATCTCTGGAATTCAAAAAGGAAGAACAATAATTTCAAAAGGAATGAAAAATAGAGTGGCAAGCAAAGCAGGAAAGGACATGAGGCAAAAAGGATTTCAGAAAGAAGAAAGGTGCAGAAACATGTCTATTTTAACAATGAGACTAGCACAGCTATCAGGATCTCATTAATTCGTTAAGTATTGTGCACCTACCGTGTACCAAATGCTGTAATAAGCAATAATAAAAGCAATGACTACAGTAATAATTGCAATACCTGCAATACCTTACTGACATACTACAATTGACAAAGCATGTTAAATGGTGGTAGCTTGATCCAAAGAACTATTATGTATGTATTTTCATGACACCAAGATGGGAAGCATAATCATGCAATACCAATTCTGAACTTTTGAATAATAAAGTAACTTTGCTAACCTAAATAAATCTCTACTTGCTAAAATTTCAGCCAGTAAGCTAACATAAGAGCCCATCAGTTATGTCCACATCCCAGAGGCTGGAATTCAGCAACTTTCAACACAGTGGTTTTCTACTTGGCTGTATATCAGAACCACCTAGAGAGTTTAATGGCCAAGCTTTTTCCCAGACCATTTAAATGGAAATCTCTAGGAATGAGCCCAGGCACCAATATTTTCTAAAACTCCCCTGATGATTCAAAGGTGCAGCCAGGTTGAGGTATAATTTACATAAAGTTAAATACACAGATCTTACATGCACAGTTCAATGTATTCTGACAAATGAGATTAACCACTGCATACAACTATCAAGATATAGAACATTTCCATGATGCCAGAACATGCTCTTGTGTTCCCCCTCAGTTGGTCCCCACTTGTCCCCAGATGACAACTGATCTGACTTCATAAGCCATAGATTAGACTATTCTAGAACATATCACATAAATGATATGCTAGGGTATACAATTGTTCGTGTTTGGTTTCTTTTGCTCGGCATAATGCTTTTGAAGGTCATTCATATTGTTAAGTATCAATAATACATTCCTTTGGTGGTGTAATTATACTATAATTTATTTATCAGTTCTCCTGTTGATGGTGATTTGGGTTATTTCTAGATTTGGGCTGTTTTGAATAAAGTTGCTGTGGACACTTTTGTATAAGTATTTTCATGTATATATGTTCTCATTTCTCTTAGGTAAAGATCTGAAAGTACAATTTCTGGGTCACAAGGTAGGCATATGTTAAATTTCATGAGAAACAGCATGATTTCCAAAGTAGTTATTTTACCAGTATATAAGTGTTTTGCTTGCTCCACACCCTGACAACATTTAGCATTGTCAGTCTTCTTAATCTTAGCCATTTAAGTAGGTGTATAAGTGATATATCTTTCTGGTTTTAATTTGTATTTCCCTGATGACTATTGACATTGAGCATTTTCACATGTTCAATACCCATTCATAGATCTTCACCATGAATTAAGTACCTGTTCAAGCTTTTTTCCCCTTAAAAAAAAAGTTGGTTTGTGTGTCTTGTTATTGAGTGGTAGGAGTTGTTTATCTTGCATATTCTGGATAAAAGAGGACTGCACATGTCTTCTCAGTTTGGTCAGTTTTTTCCTTCTTTGAAAGGCATCTTTTGAGAAGCAGAAGTTTTAAATTTGTATAAAGTCAACCAAGTTACCATTTTTTGTTTATGGTATTTACTAGGTCCTAAGAAATCTTTATCACAAGACCACTAAGATGCTTTCCCCTAGAAACTTTATAGGGGCCATTCCGGGTGTCACTTAAAGGCTCAGAGTATTCAATGAGGTCTCTCCACTCTGTATACAGGACTCCAGTGTCTCCCAGCTCCTGTGAGCTCTGGAATCTCCATTCTGCTCATAGCTCTCTGGTAGTGTGTTTTTGCCTGGTCTGACTGTTGTGCTGCGAGTACACACAGCTCACTATTCAGTCAAAGACTCAAGGTGCTACCAGGCACTCCTGCGCACAGCTCCCTCATTTCTGGTACTATATCCTGCAAATTCCAGCCACCTCAGCTGCTCTGAACTCTGCTTGTTCCTTCAGCTCACTGAGACCAAGAGTATCTCCGTGGGCTCCCACAGGCTATGGCATGGGCCAGAAAGTGCCTTCATGTAATAAGCTGGGACAAATCTTTCCTTCCCTCTGTCTGGGACCACAGTCTTTCACTACCTACTGTTCGCTGTCTAAAAAGAGTCATTTTACATATTTTGTCCCAGTGTGTAACTGTTTATGGTGGCAGAGCTAGTCCAGTATCCACTACTCATCGGGGTTGAAGCAGATGTCCAAATTCGGGTTTTAAAACCTCAAGTGTGGCTCCATAATCCAACACCTTTTTTTTTTTTTTCTGTGAGACGGAGTCTTGCTCTGTCGCCAGGCTGGAGTGCAGTGGCGTGATCTCAGCTCACTGCAACCTCTGACTCCCGGATTCAAGTGATTCTCCTGCCTCAGCCTCCCCGGTAGCTGAGACTACAGGTGTGCGCCACCATGCCCCGCTAATTTTTGTATTTTTAGTAGAGACGGGGTTTCACTATGTTGGCCAGGATGGGTCTCAATCTCTTGACTTCGTGATCCACCCGCCTCAGCCTCCCAAAGCACTGGGATTACAGGCGTGAGCAACTGTGCCCGGCCTCATAATCCAACATCTTATTGCCTCAAATAGCTATTTGATTTATAAAAGATCAGTTGTTTTCTTATTCAATTTACTCTTCCCCAAGATGAGGTATGGTATTTGTAGCAGAGCAGTTCTTTTCATGTAATTTTATCACAGCATTTTTAAAGGCACCTGGAAAGGGTCAATGTGACACCTATATCCTGGAGCAGAAGAGAAGGAATTAGTCAAAGAATACCACACAGATAAATTGCAAGGGTTTCTTATGAGCTGGACATTTGAGGTACGGGAAGATCTGGGGCCAGAGTACAGTTAGTTTGGGATAAATATATTTTAGAGCAAAAAACAAAAGTCAAACTCTCTAGTTCTGAGGGAATGTTTAAGGTTTTTCAGGCCAACTATTCAGTGAAACCACCCTGTCCTTGAGTTCTATCACCCAGGAGAAGCAGGGTGAAGGGTGCTCATGACCTCCTGGTACACTTCTTTGTATTTCCTGTGTTAGTCCATTTCACACTGCTATAAAGGAATACTTGAGGCAATTAAATGAAAAGAGGTTTATTTGGCTTGTGGTTCTCCAGGTTGTACAAGAAGTATAGTGCTGGCATCTGCTTCTGATGAAGGAAGCTTCCACTCATGGTGAAAGGCGAAGGGGGAGCAGGTGCATCACATGGCAAGGGAGGGAGCAAGAGAGATGCCAGGCTCTTTCAAACAACTAGCTCTTGCTCGCGTGAACTAAGAGATCGAGAACTCACTCATTAATGTGGGGCGGGCACAAAACCATACATGAGGGATCCACCTCCATGACCCAAACACCTCCCACCAGGCCCCACCTCCAACAGTGAGGATCACAATTCAATATGAGATTTGGAGAGGACATCCAAATCAAATCACTTCCTATGAATTTACTATTTCAAAATTTAAACTTTTTCGTTCTTTCTTTTTTTTTTTTTTTTGAGACAGACTCTCGCTCTGTCACCTGGCTGGAATGCAGTGGTGCGATCTCGGCTCACTGCAACCTCCACCTCCTGGTTCAAATGATTCTCCTTCCTCAGCCTCCTGAGTAGCTGGGACTACAGGTGCGTGCCACCACACCCAGCTAATTTTTGTATTTTTAGTAGAGACAGGGTTTCACTAAACCCTGTTGTGTTGGCCAGGATGGTCTTGATCTCTTAACCTCGTGATCCGCCTACCTCAGCCTCCCAAGTGCTGAGATTACGGCATCAGCCACTGTGCCCGGCCCAAAATTTAAACATTTTAAAAGGGTCGCACCCATTATTTTTTTCTTTTCCAAGTCAAATATCACTCGACTTCAAGCATTGAGATGAGAATCTTGCAATAACAAGTAAGGGATAGCCCAAATTAGATAATCTTGCATTAATAAAACCAATCTTTCTAACTTTTCCAGGTAACCAGATATCTAGGAAATCTGCATTTAACACAGTTCTTACCTTCAAAAGGCCACTTTTCTTCCCTGGAATGCTCCTCCTGGTCCCTGGCCTTTCCCACCACTCTCTGGTCCTTGCCTCCCTCCCCAAGACCCCTTCTGATCAATTCCTTCAGAGCTCGGACCAAATGTCACTTCCTTAAGAAGGCTTTCCCTGCCCCCGCCCCCTGACACCTGTCCAGGTCCTGCTCTTCTATATTTCCTGAGCAATGTCTACTTATCCTTTTATTTAGTATTTCAATTATAATTCAATAAAATATAAGTTCTATAAGGGCAGAACCATGTCTTGTTTACTTAGGTCGAGCCTTTTCTCCATAGCCTGGTAGAAAGAAGGTGATGAATAAGTATCCGTTGAATGAAGAAACTATACTAAATCAAGCATATAAGGAAAGCCCCTTAAGGCTGGCTAACCAATAAGTTAAATAGTTTCACAAGTATTTTTCATGAATGTGATGAATTACACTAGTACTTCGATGGGTTGTATATACTATCTACTATTATTTATAAGGCATGAAGAATAAAAGTATAGAAGACTTGGACCCTGACCTGGGGGACTTACTAGCCCAACAAGGAAAACAGAGTAACACGATGTAAGTGTGAAGGAAGAGGCTTGATGCCGGAGGGCTGTTTCCAAGAACAGTTGGACTTGCTCTCTCAGGCCCAGCATGGCGGTCCTTGCTCCCACCTCAGCCTTCTCTTCCTCCTCATCTTCTTTGCCCTCTATGTTGCAGCCACCCTGGTTTTCTTTCAATTCCACAAAAGCACCATGCTCATCCTACCTCAGGCATTTGCACAGACAGCTCCGCTACCCTCAACCTAGCTAACTCCCACTCATCCTTCAGGGGTTTGTTTCCTCAAAAGTCGTCCCAGTCCACCCCTCGTCTAGGTCAGGCCTACCTGTTATATATTCTCATGGCAACTGAGCTCCTGCTTCCTGCATGTATTATAATGATAAGTATTTGTGAAATTATTTGTTAATCACCATCCCCCACTAGACTTTAAGCTCCACATGTCTGTCTAGTTCCCCTGTCCCTGGAACATAATAGGTCTTAAATACACTACTTGACATGCAAGTAAGTAATAGAACAACTAAACAAACAGTGGGAAGGGGGAACTGTATTGGGTCACTGACAATGACTAGGATTTGGGTAAACAAAAATTTGAGGCATCTAATAAGTGACAGAGCTCAGGTTCAAAGCTAGGTCTGTCTGGGTCCTAAAGGGAGTTCATAATACTCTCCAATAATAGATTGGATTAGTCCTTTTTTTTTTTTGTGCTAGGGTCTCACTAGGTTGCCCAGGCTGGTCTCGAACTTCTGACCTTAAGCGATCTCCTCCCACTTCAGCCTCCCAAAGCGCTGGGTTTACAAGCTTCAGCCACTGTGTGCAGCCTAGACTGGATTATTCTTCCCAACTAGGCACCTCCTCCCTCTAGTAATATTATATATCCTCACTCTTTGCAACATGACCTTTGCAAGACCTCCTACTAGGAGGACTACACCGACTAATGTCAATGACTTTGGGCTTGGTCCTGTGACTTGCTTTGGTAACAGAAATGGAAGACATCACACTGTACCATTGTTGAGCTAAGACTTTAAGGCATAATAATCACCAACCCTTTTAAGCTTAAACCTTCTACCATAGGAAGAGTAGGACACAAATGACTGTTCCTCCTTTAGCCTAGATTTTGAAAATAACAAATACAATGGACTGGAACCTGACTCCAAGTTATGTGGCTTATTGAGTAAGTTCAGCCTAGTGACACAGCTGAACCACAGTCAACCTGCACACCATGAACATGAAATAAATGTTTGCAATTGTAAGCCACTGAGATTTTGGGATTGTGTGATATGCAATATTGTCCCAGCAGAAATCTAACTAATATGGCTCCTCAATGACAAGGTTGCAACTTATTTTTTTCAGCATCTAGCACACAGCTGGCTACATAGCGGGTGGTGAATCAATACTGTTAAACCCAATAAATGATGTTCCTCAGGGACTCTAGTGAAATGGACGAAAACATTAACAATGCTTCTAAAGCAAAGATTTTTAAATGGATGAATCTAATACAAAGTGACTAAAGAGAGAAACTTTGAGAAAGTGGGCTTTTTTTTCTTTTTGGTTAGGACTCAGAACCTCTTCTGGCACTTTAAGTATAAACAAATGCTTTGGAGACACCTAATCTAACTCCTGTCAGATAAATTGATTAAGTATTCAAGAGGCAGAATATCGTTTGCTGGTTGACCTTAAAAAAAGAAAACTGTCAAGATTTTAAATGAAAGGAGCTGAAAGACTTTTCTCTTGTTATCTGGTATTTCTAATGATATAACTCAAAAACCAGAAGCAGCTAGAGCAAAAAGCTAAACTTTCAGCCCAATCTTTCTTCTGCATGAAGACTTGCATTCAATTTATTTTTATTTTTATTTATTTATTTATTTATTTTTTTGAGACGGAGTCTTGCTCTGTCACCCAGGCTGGAGTGCAGTGGCCGGATCTCAGCTCACTGCAAGCTCCGCCTCCCGGGTTTACGCCGTTCTCCTGCCTCAGCCTCCCGAGTAGCTGGGACTACAGGCGCCCGCCACCTCGCCCGGCTAGTTTTTTTGTATTTTTTAGTAGAGACGGGGTTTCACCATGTTAGCCGGGATCGTCTCTCGATCTCCTGGCCTCGTGATCCGCCCGTCTTGGCCTCCCAAAGTGCTGGGATTACAGGCTTGAGCCACCGCGCCCGGCCTGCATTCAATTTAATTTCATAAATCTGTACTAAGTAACTACCAAGTATTCTGGTGATAGAGGAAAAATAGTATCTTAGATCTGAGCCACTGCAAATCTCTTTGGAACCAGGCAGGATATAAAAATATATACACTCCTAAATTCCTCAACTTAAACTCATAATGCTTTGCAACTTACAAACCATTTCTTCATACATTCGTCATTTCGTTTTCACAAGAATATGTGAGAAAGATTAATTATTATTATTATATTATTTAGACAGGTTTTGGTTTGTCACCTAGGCTTGAGTGCAATGGCTCACTGCAGCCTTGACCTCCCAGGCTCAAGCAATCCTTTTGTTTCAGCCACCAGCGTAGCTGGGACTACAGATGCACACCACCACCACACCTGACTAATTGTATTTTACAGAGATGGGGTCTCACTATGTTGCCCAGGCTGGTCTCAAACTCCTGGACTCAAGTAAGCCTCCTGCCTTAGCCTCCCAAAGTGCTGGTGAGAGGTGAAACCAGCTGGACTTCCTGGGTTGAATGGGGACTTGGAGAACTTTTCTGTCTAGCTAGAGGATTGTAAATGCACCAATCAGCACTCTGTAAAAATGCACCAATCAGCGCTCTGTGTCTAGCTAAAGGATTGCAAATGCACCAGTCAGCACTCTGTAAAAACGCACCAATCAGCACTCTGTGTCTAGCTAGAGGATTGTAAACACACCCATCAGCACTCTGTAAAAACACACCAATCAGCACTCTGTGTCTAAAGGATTGTAAACCCACCAATCAGCACTCTGTAAAAACATACCAGTCAGTGCTCTGTGTCTAGCTAAAGGTTTGTAAACACACCAATCAGCACTCTGTAAAATGGACCAATCAGTACTCTGTAAAATGGAACAATAAGCAGGACATGGGCAGGGACAAATAAGGGAATAAAAGCTGGCCACCCCAGCCAGCAGTGGCAACCTGCTCGGGTCCCCTTCCACGCTGTGGAAGCTTTGTTCTTTCACTCTTCACTATAAATCTTGCTGCTGCTCACTCTTTGGGTCTGCACCACCTTTAAGAGCTATAATACTTGCCGCGAAAGTCTGCGGCTTCATTCTTGAAGTCAGCAAGACTATGAACCCACCAGAAGGAACTCCAGACACATCTGAAGGAACAAACTCCAGACATACCATCTTCAAGAGCTGTAACACTCACCGCAAAGGTCCTCAGTTTCATTCTTGAAGTCAGCAAGACCAAGAACCCACCAGAAGGAACCCCACAAACCCACCGGAAGGAAGAAACTCAGGACACATCTGAAGGTACAAACTCCGGACACACCATCTTTAAGAGCTGCAACACTCACCGTGAAAGTCTGCAACTTCATTCTTGAAGTCAGCAAAACCAAGAACCCACCAGAAGGAACCAACTCCAGACACACTGGGATTGCAGGTTATGTTTTTTTATCCCTCTCTCAGATGAGGAAACAGAGGCTCAGCCACACGGTGAGTGGCTGGTAGAAAGTGACAGATGTCTGATTCTCTTTCTTCAATGCCACAAGGGCCTCATTTCCCAAGACTTAAACATTTATAGACGTAACAGAAAACCTCTGCAAAAGCATCAACATACCACACCGGGGAATATTTTCTGGAGCCGGTCTGCTGCAGCCAGAGCCTTGGGCTTACCACCCGCTAGGCAATCTTCAAACTCATAGAGAGGCTGCCTCACAGGATTGGAGTAGGAGATCTTGGCATTGTCCACAAATGTGATGTGTCTCACGCCCCAACCCTGTGTGGAAACAGGAGATCATGGTGTGTTTCTGATGAACATTTCACAGGGTGCTGTCTCTTGAAATCTCAAAAGGAGTACTGGTTTGGAGAAGCTTGGGAACCTCAAAACACAAGAAACTTCAGCAACTGAATTGTGCACATTCAGGTTACGATAAACAGAATGTTGACTTTCCTTAAAAAACAACATAATTATATACTCAGTGCCTGGCTTACTGGAGCAATGAGACTAAAAAATGTCAGAGTGGGACAGACTAATAATTCATTATTTTTGACAGTGTCACCAAAGATTTGGAGGTGAATCCCATAAGAATTGTCCATGCTGTCATTTTAAAAAGATCAGCAATAGCCCATAAATGTCCTTGATTTCCCTTAACGAATAATTAAATATAAATAACAACTACTCTTGAAGCTCATTTAAAGCCTGAATGAACTCCTCAAAAAAATGACTCACAAATTATTTCCCACTGTATGATATCTTAGAACATTTTGTACCATTTCTTCAAAAGACAAAGCCTTATTAATAATCTGGAATTTAGGGAACAAGTCTATATTCTTAGAAATAGTTTTCATGGTTTTATAGGCTTCAGTTATGTCTCCTATAACAGTTTTATAAAACCATACAATTTTAAAGGTAGATGGGATCTCTAAAATCCTTAGTCCAATTACTTTGTTTTATAGATACGGAAACTGATGCCCAGGAAAGATAAGTGATTTGCCTAAGGGATACATCTGGTTAATGGTGGGAATGAATGAGCTCTCTAGAGTTGCAACCAAATGAAGTTGCCTACTTCTTGGGGTAGGGTACAGTGGGTATATTTTAGTAGATGATAAATAAGCATACGGACCTAAGAGATGTCCTGCCATGACTGACTATAAGGCTAAGATTCTGCTGTCTCTCTTATTTCATTATCTTTCCATTAGAAACTGAGAGACTCAATTAGATTGAAGGTTTCAGAGGTCCAGCCCTCGAGGACCCAAGATTTGTTTTCAGTGTTGAGCACAACAGGCCAGAATCTGCCTTTCATAAGCATAGGTTAGATGGGCTGTTTTGAAGCCCACTGGTAACCTTTGGTCTACCCACCCAGTTTTGTAAATTATTTTCATCATCTAAGCAACCTACCATGGAGGGAGAATAAAGTCACTTGTGCTTGCTTTGGGAATGTTTATTTCTGAAGTATTTTTGCATTCCTTAAAGCAACTGATGAGTGGATAGCAAGGAAGGCAGTCTGGGAACGTGCTGGGTAGTGGGAAGAAAGCCAGATACATTACAAACATGCCATAGGTTAGTCACATGCAGGTGTATTTCCACAAACTTAACTTTTGGTTTCCTGGAATGCTACACAGTTTAAATGGCTAATCTGCAAAGATTAAAGAAAATCACAATACTCAATGCTGGTGAGGATGTGGTAGGGAGAAAATCATCCTACTGATTGAGAATGTTAAAGTGGTCTAATCTTTCTGGAAAGCAATTTGGCAGTATGTTTCTAGAATCTTAAGAGTACCCATATCCTATGACCTATTTCCAGCAATTTATCCTAAGAAGTAATCTGACATACTGACCAAGATGCAGTCACAAAGATGTTCTTTGCAGCACAATTTACAATTGTAAAAAATTGGAAACAATGTTAATGCTAAACATTAGGAGAAGGGTTCAGTAAGTTATGTTTCATCATATAAGAAGGCATATTCTACAGTCATAAAGCTTTAGCAGACATTGCAGTGAACTCGTGCAGTCCCGACTACTTGGGAGGCCGAGGTGGGAAGATCACAAGGTCCAGTCCAGCCTGGGCAACAAAGCCAGATTCTGTCTCAAAAAATAAAAAGAAGGCCTCATAGATAGGCATAAAATGACATGTTAATTGGTAACAGCAAAGGACATTATTATATATCTAATAAAGGACATTATATATCTAATAAAATGTTAAAATACATATTAAACACTGAAAAGTAACAAGTGAAAAAGCAGTAGGAAAATGAGTGTCTTCTTTTCTGCTTTATGACTTTTATACTTTACAAATTTTCTATAATGGCTTTATGTTGACTTCGCAATTTTGAAAAATGTAAGGAAAATCTAAGCATCTAATAATTCTAGAACCTAGAAAAAGACAGTAAAATAAATTCCACAGAAGGAAGAAAAAATTAATAAAGATAAAAGTAGATATTTATGAATCTGAAAGCAAAATGAGACAGAAAATAAAAATTATAGAATAAATAAAGTAATGCTCCAAAAAGACTGATAAAATAGACAGGCTTCTCTAGCAAGGCTGAATATGAGAAAAAAAGAGAAAACACAAATATACAACATTAGGAATATGAAAAGATTTTTTAAAAGATAAAAACAAGATTTAAAAAATAAGAGAATACCATATATATTTTATATCAATTAATTTTTAAAGCCAGAAAAGCAGTACAAAATCTAAAAAGGTGAGTCAACCCAGAAACATATGTAGAAGTTCACAGATTCCCAGCACCCCCACTGCCCCAACCAACAAAATTCTTAAATGCATCAGGCCCAGACAGATTTATAACTGAATTTTACTTAACCATCAAGGAACAGATAATTCATTTATTTAAACTGTTCTGGAGCTTAAAAAAGGCAGAACCTTTTAAGTTTATTTTATAAAGCTAGCATAATGTAGCTATAAAATATACAGATAGAGGCCGGGCGCGGTGGCTCAAGCCTGTAATCCCAGCACTTTGGGAGGCCGAGACGGGCGGATCACGAGGTCAGGAGATCGAGACCATCCTGGCTAACATGGTGAAACCCCGTCTCTACTAAAAAATACAAAAAACTAGCCGGGCGCGGTGGCGGGCGCCTGTAGTCCCAACTACTCGGGAGGCTGAGGCAGGAGAATGGTGTGAACCCGGGAGGCGGAGCTTGCAGTGAGCTGAGATCCGGCCACTGCACTCCAGCCTGGGCGGCAGAACGAGACTCCGTCTCAAAAAAAAAAAAAAAAAATATATATATATATATATATATATATACACAGATAGAACAAGGAATAATATGACGATAAACCAATTTGACTTATGAAGTGAGATGTAAAATTTATTGATTAATTGATTGGTTGACTAAGACAGTGTCTTGCTCTGTCTCCCAGGCTGGAGAGCAGTGGCACGATCTTAGCTCACTACAGCCTCAAACTTCCTGGACTGAGGCAATCCTCCCACCTCAGCTCCCAAACGGCTGCAACTACAGGCACGCGCCACCACAGCCTGGCTAATTTTTGTATTTTTTTTTTTTTTTTTTGTAGAGATGGGATTTCGCCATGTTGTCCAGGGTGGTCTCGAACTCCTGAGCTCAAACGATCCACCCACCTTGGCCTCCCAAACTGCTGGGGTTGCACGTGTGAGCCACCGTGCCCGGCCGGGATGTAACATTTAAAAACAAAACATTACTAATTGAATTCAAGGGTATATGAGAAGAATAAGATACCGTGTACAAATAGGGTTTATTCTAGGAATGCTCAACATTAGAATACTTTGTCTTGATAAATAAAGCTCAACACTTCTGATATAAACATGCGGAAGCAGAAATCAGCTTCTTTAAATTATAAAGAACACTTACCAGAAACCAATATCATAATTAAAGGTAAAAACAAGAGGCACTCTCATTAAAGTCAGCAACAAAACAAAGATAACAACTCTCACTGCCATTCGTCTACATTACTGTGGAGTTCTACCCAGTCTTATAAAACAAGGAAAAGAAAGATGTAAGTGTTGGTGAGGAATACTATTAAGCTATAAAAGAATAAAAAACTCTTAGAACTAAGAGAGCTTAGAAAGATGGCCAAAGATAAATATGCAAAATTCACTATTTTTCCTACATCCCAGTAATAGTCAACTGGAAAGTTTAATGGGAGAAAGTATCTCTAAAGGAAAAAACATCATTAAATATGTAGAAATACCATATTTAAACATGCAAGGCCTATATAAAGAAAACACTACTGAAAGACAAAGATGATCTAATTAAGAGATTATGCTTCCAGAACTAAGGATTAATGTCATAAAAATACATCAATTCCTTCTAATTTATCTATAAATTCATTGTAATTTCAACTAAAACAGTGAGTATGAATATAGGAATAAAAAAATAGATCAATGAGTCAAAATAGAGAATCCATAAAGAGACTCAGGTATGTAAGGGGGTTTAGCATTTGATAAAGACAGAAAAATGATTTAGATTACTGAATAAATGCCATTAAAACAACTAACAATCCATTTTGTGCAAAAGTAGCTAGATCTTTACCCCTCATCATATAACCAAAAAATTTCCATATTCATAAAGCTCTAACATAAAAACAAGAGTTCCATAAGCCACAAAGGAAAAGACTGACACATATAATAACATAAAGCTGAAAAAAACTTTTATATGGCTAAAGATACCTTAGATAAACTGAGAAAAACATTTGCATCATAATACAGAAAAAAGGTTAATTGCCCCAATAAAAAGAACTCTAAATCAATAAAAGACACAACCCAAAGAACATGAATCAAAGAAATAAAACTCACAAAAGAAATAAAATTAAACTCACCCTTGCTAATTAAAGAAATGCAAATTCAAACAATAAATGTTACTTAACTGACTGAGATTTCAAAAGTTGACATATCCAATTTTGGCAAGAGTGTGGAAAAAAGTTCTATGTCTCATATGTGTAACATTTTTGGAAGGCAATTTCATTTGAAAAAAAATTTTGGCCGGGCGCGGTGGCTCAAGCCTGTAATCCCAGCACTTTGGGAGGCCGAGGCGGGCGGATCACAAGGTCAGGAGATCGAGACCACAGTGAAACCCCGTCTCTACTAAAAATACAAAAAATTAGCCGGGCGCGGTGGCGGGCGCCTGTAGTCCCAGCTACTCAGGAGGCTGAGGCAGGAGAATGGCGGGAACCCGGGAGGCGGAGCTTGCAGTGAGCCGAGATCGCGCCACTGCACTCCAGCCTGGGCAACAGCGTGAGACTCCGTCTCAAAAAAAAAAAAAAAAAAAAAAAAAAAAAAAAAAAAAAAAAAAAAGAAAAAAAATTTTGACCAGGCGTGGTGGCTCACACTTGTAAACCCAGCACTTTGGGAGGCCAAGGCAGGCAGATCACTTGAGGGCAAGAGTTCAAGACCAACCTGGACAACATGGCAAAACCCTGTCTCTACTAAAAATACAAAAATTAGCCAGGTGTAGTGGTGTACACCTGTAGTCCCAGCTACTCAGGAAGTTGAGGCAGGAGAATCGCTGAACTCAGGAGGCGGAGGTTGCAGTGAGCTGAGATCATGCCACTGCACTCCGGCCTGGGTGACAGAGTGAGGCTTTGTCTCAAAAAAAAAAAAAAAAAATTAATGACAAACATAAATAAAATATTTACATTCAAATTCTAAACTCTCTCTAACATAGCAATTCTATGACTAGGGCTTTCCTCCTAAAATAAAAAAAAATCATATGGATGAATAAACATACAAGTATAAAAATGTTCTCTAATAGAGAACAGTATCTAATAGAAAAAAATAGAAAGTAACCTGAAATTGATTAAATAAAGAACATAGTCATACAACAAAATACCATATATACATACTATGGAAACACAGAAAGGTAGCCACAGTCATTTTTCTATCTAGTTAAAAATAAAAACCTGTTATAGATAGTATGCTATGATCTAATTTTCATAAATATAAATAAATATCAGCAAAGATAAACATTTCTCTATATTTAGATATGTCTACAATAACATCTGGGAAACAGGCTGCATACTAATCTACAAAGTCAGCTTAACAGGAAATGGGACTTGCGATGGGTGTGGAGGACTTTCTGTTTCTATCTGATGATAAAAGCTTGTATTTCTTTTACACTTAAAAAGATAAGAAAAGGAAAAAGGAAGGGAGGGAGAGATGGAGGGGATGGAGAGCTGGGAGATGGAAGGCAATCATGAAGAGTAAAACAAGAAGAGAAGCTACAATTTCAAAGGTGCCATTTGCACCCCCCACCTCCTACTTACCATCAACGTCCTAGCTACATTGCAACCCAAGGTGCCGGCTCCAAGCAGCAGACATTTGACAGACACAACCTTGTCCAAGTCTAAAGTAGGAACCAATCTCCAACACATCAGTTTGAGATTTAGATCCACTGATGACTCAGCTAACCTAGAAAAGGAGAGATTTACTTATTCAGTCTCTCATTTGTGCAATAATCTTGTTCTGAAAGATTTCAAGTGGCTATGTGAAAAAATAAGAAATAATAAGGAAATTGGGATCAAATGAAAAAGAAAATGAAGCTGGAGGGTAAGCAGGGAGGAGAAAGGTTCCCCCCAGCAGCATGCTGTTGGAGTCCTCTGCAATGAGGGGGCCACAAATTTGATACTGAGTTCCAGCAGCCAAGGTGAAAAGGGAAGAGCATGACTGGTTATAGGAATCATGGTGTCCACGAATAAGAACACACCATTTGATTAAGAGGAAAGTTTTTCCTAGTACTGAAAACAGAAATTTCTCTCATATCTCCTTAATAAAGAATGCACTCAGGCCAGGCAGTGGCTCACCCCTGTAATCTCAGCACTTTGGGAGGCCGAAGCGGGTGGATCACCTGAGGTCAAGAGTTCGAGACCAGCCTAGCCAACATGGTGAAACCCTGTCTCTACCAAAAATACAAAAATTAGCTGGGTGTGGTGGCAGGCACCTGTAATCCCAGCTACTCAGGAGGCTGAGGCAGGAGATTCGCTTGAACCCGGGAGGTGGAGGTTGCAGTGAGCCGAGATCATGCCATTGCACTCCAGCCTGGGCAACAGGAGCGAAACTGTCTCAAACAAACAAACAAACAAAAAGAGTGCACTCAGATTCGCCCTTAAATACAATAGTGGTTTCCATGAAATAATTCTTCTAATATCCTTCAAAGTGGGCCAATAAGGGCTGGGCGTGGTGGCTCATGCCTGTAATCCCAGCACTTTGGGAGGCCGAGGCAGGTGGATCACGAGGTCAGGAGTTCAAGACCAGCCTGGGCAACACAGTGAAACCCTGTCCCTATAAAATACAAAAAATTAGCTGGGTGTGGTGGCGTGTGCCTGTAATCCCAGCTACTCAGGAGGCTGAGGCAGGAGAATCGCTTGAACCCAGGAGGCGGAGCTTGCAGTGAGCAGAGATCACACCCTTGTATTCCAGCCTGTGCAGAGCAAGACTCCGTCTGGGGCACAGGGAGAAGTGAGCCAATAGGACCAAGCCAGAGGACAATGCATAAAGGACTGAAAGACAGTACAGGTACACTGGTGGTCTGAGAGCATGAGCTTGAAAGAACAAAATTTAAAATGTCTAGAACAGATGAACAGTCTGCCCTTCAGGATATGCATTGTTAATATTAATTCTCACAACCAAACTTCAATTAAAGAGCAGGATAACACATGGCAGCATGACTGGCACCCCCTGGGCTGAATTACACAACATTGTGTTGGCCTGACAGAACTTGGTGTGTGTCTGGGTTACAACAAGCCTGACTGGAGAAAACAGCTTCCCAAATCTACCTTTTAGGGTCCATACATTCACTGAGGTTCACCATCCTTGGTCCCATGCCTCCTTTCTGGTTCTTTTCCCATCCAACTGCTTTAGGACAATCTTAAGGCAAATAAAACACAAAGCTTAATGAAGGAGGGAAGAATAAAAACAAACAGATCAAGCAGCAACCTTGTATAGAAAGGATCGACATTCATAATGGCCCATGCATTGACAAGCTTTTGGTTTGCTTCTTTCTAAAAGAGACCTGAGGGCCTGAATTTCCATGGACTTGCTACAGTTGCCTCCCCATCTTTCTCAACTACTGGGAGTCTTGTTTAGGGACCATCAAACCCAAGCAATCTTCCTGTACAGGAGCTTCTGAAATAGTCCTCAACTCTGGCCCAAGGTGCCTCAACTTTCACTGTTACTGGAAGTTGCTGGGAAAAAAAAAAAAAAGAAAAAGAAAAAAAGACAGTCTTATCTGGGGTAGGTATAACCCCACTGAGGCTTCTATCTAAGCAAGCCAAGCCAATGTAACTGCACCACACCTTCACTGAAGTTCCTATTGGGATCTGAATCTTTAAATTCAGTATGTACCTTCTGTTGCTCATCCTTACCATGTCCCCCTGCTCAGCCTTTCTGTCACTGCACTTGTGAGCAGATCATAGTCCAAGGTGACTGTCCTTTGATTAAGTTGCCCTTTCCTTTAAGCTCATCTTTATCCATTCAGAACTTTCCCTTCCCTTACTTCTCCCTTCCCCGCTGCCCTTTTAATCCCTGCTATGGAAGCCTCTGTAACTCAATTAACTCCAATTCTAGCAGTTCCCAAAGTGTGTCCTATTCAATAATCTCAGAGGATAAGGATCCTGTAGCTAAACAGACTTGGGAAATGCTTCTATACTTATATCTATCTTCTATCTCCAGCCCCCCAATACCACTCAAGCCTGGCCATTCACATGGCACATGAGGGAGATAAAAGCTCTGAGAAACCTGCAGTACAGAACCCACGTGATTTGATTTGGCTTTGTGTTTCCCGAACTTACATGGCTCTCGATATCTCCCTTCATTTCCCTGCATACCAATTACAATCTCAAAGGAAACACTGCTCTATTCTACTGTTGCAAAATTCTCTTAAACATCTCAATTGCTTTGTAGGACACGCCTGCGTCCTTCTCATGTTAATGAAAGCTCTGCTTGCCTTGGTGGAACCACAGCCTTGTAAATCTTGCTAGTGGATCCACCCACCCTCTTGGGCTCCCTACATCTCAGGACCTATGCTGCTCCCTAAACTCCTAAGCAAGAAATTCACCCCGCCACAGCCTACACTTCCAGCATCATCTCCAGTCTGCCTTAAGCAACAGACTCTGCAGGAACAGAAACTCCTTGACTTGAAATTAAGATGTATGGGACTGGGAGGGGGAATTTTAATTTTGTTTCTAATTGTACGCTGGTTTTTTCCTTTTTTTTTTTTTTTTTTTTTGAGACAGAGTCTTGCTCTGTCGCCCAGGCTGGAGTGCAGTGGCACGATTTTGGCTCACTGCAAGCTCTGCCTCCTGGGTTCCCGCCATTCTCCTGCATCAGCCTCCTGAGTAGCTGGGACTACAGGCGCCCGCCACCACACCTGGCTAATTTTTTGTATTTTTAGTAGAGATGGTGCTTCACCGTGTTAGCCAGGATGATCTCCATCTCCTGAGCTCGTGATTCACCCGCCTCAGCCTCCCAAAGTGCTGGGATTACAGGCGTGAGTTACCACACCCAGCCTGTACACTGGTTTTCTTTGTCCATTCTCCTACTTTTGAATTTCTATCAAGATCGCAATTTTCCTTTCCTTGGGAAACTTTTTAGCTTTTGAAATTAAAAAAAAAAAAATAGTATTGCCAAATATAATTATGGGACATAGAAGGTATTGAGATTCCCTTTACACGATCTTTTGTTTCTGGGATAGGATGACCAATGAGAAACCATAGGGCCAATTATCCTTGAAAGCTACTTGGGCCCCAGTTTGGCTGGGGGTATCATTCACAGCAAGAAGCCAGAAAGCAAACGTCCTTCCCCATTTTAAATTGGGCACTCTAATGCAGTATTTTTTAATGCCATGAAAAATTAAAACTTAAAAAATAGAGTTTTCTTGTTTGAGACAGGGTCTTGCTATGTTGCTGAAGCTATTCTTTAACTCCTGGGCTCAAGTGATCCTCCAGCTTCAGCCTCCGGAGCAGCTTCGATTACAGGCATGGGCCACCACACCCAGTCAGATTTGAGTTTCATAAAGAGATTAAGACTTCAGAATTGTTTTTCTGTGGGGAAAAGAAACAGTTCCCACCTGCTACTAATTGATATTTTGTTTGATTTTATTACTATTCTTAGATTGAATTAAAAATGTGTCTCTCAACAGCAAAGACATGGAATCAGTTTAAATGCCCATCAGTGACAGACTAGATAAAGAAAATGTGGTACACATACACCATGAAATACTATGCGGCCACAAAAAAGAATGAGATCATGTTTTTTGCAGGAACATGGATGGAGCTTGAGGTCATTATCCTTAGCAAACTAGTGCAGGAACAGAAACCAAATATTGCATGTTCTTAGTTATAAGTAGGAGCTAAATGATGAGAACTCATGGACACAAAGGGGAACAACAGACACTGGGGCCTACTTGAGGGTGAAGGGTGGGAGAAGGGAGAGGATCAGAAAAAATACTAGGTACTAGGTATTAGTACCTGGGTGATCAAATAATCGGTACAACAAACCCCTGTGAAACAAGTTTACCTATATAACAAACCACATATACCCTGAACGGAAAATACAAGTTTTTTTTGTTTTTTTTTTTAATGTGTCTCTGATACATAGCACAGGAACTTGACAAGAACTACAGAATCATAGCCTAGTACTGTCATCCATAACTCCAGCCTAGGTTTTCTCTTGTTACAGGTAAGAAATTATTAGACAAAAATAAAACATAATTTCAATTAAAAGCTCTCTATACTCAAAAGGTAACAGATGCTGGGCTCATGTCTGTAGTCCCAGCTACTTGGGTGGCTAAGGCAGGAGGAAAGATTGCAGGAGGAAGGATTTGGCTCAGGAGTTCAAGGCCAGCCTGGGCAACATAAGAAGACCTCATCTCTCAAAAAAAAAAAAATAATAATAAAGGCTATAGCCATTTCTAAGAAAATCAGATGCTCCTTAAACTTAATAATGAAAAAAATACCACATATGGCAATAGTATTTACCATACCTGCCTCCATATAATCTATACCAATAAGACCTACACCAAATTAAATGATAAATATATAATACATATAAAAATATATATGAACATATATATATGTTTTTTGAGACAGAGTCTTGCTCTCTTGCCAGGCTGGAGTAAAGTGGCACTTATCTTGGCTCACTAAAACCTCTGCCTCCCGGGTTCAAGCAATTCTCCTGCCTCAGCCTCCTGAGTAACTGGGACTACAGGTGCGCGCCACCATGCCTAGCTAATTTTTATATTTTTAGTAGAGAGACGGGGTTTCACCACGTTGGCCAGGATGGTCTCGATCTCTTGACCTCATGATCTGCCTGCCCTGGCCTCCCAAAATGCTGGGATTACAGGCGTGAGCAACCGCGACTGGCCAAGAAAATATTTTTTAGGGAAAAATTGGGGCCTGTCTCCCATAGTGGGCAAGCAGGAGGAGCACAGGAAAAACCAGAGTTAAGATGATGGAATCTCTACCCTCAGCAGTGTCTGCCATCTTCCTCCACCAGGTGCCAGAGCTGTAACACACCATGAGGAAGCAAAAGAAGACATAGGATATTTAAAATAATACTCCATGACTGCGCAAGGTAGCTCACAGCTGTAGTCCCAGCACTTTGGGTGGCTGAGGCTAGAGGATTGCTTGAGCCCAGGAGTTCAAGACCAGCCTGGGCAACCTAGTGAAACCCTGTCTCTGCAAAAAATACAAAAATTAGTCAGGTGTGGTGGCACATCCCTGTAGTCCCAGCTACTCGGGAGGCTAAGCTGGGGGGATGGTTTGAGCCTGGGAGGTCAAGGCTACAGTGAGCTATGATTTTGCCACTGCACTCCAGCCTGGGTGACAGGTTGAGACCCTGTCTCAAAAAATAAAATAAAATAAAATAATTTAAAATAATACTCCTTATACCATTACCATGGCAACTATGGGATGTCTTAAAAGTACTGAAAAGTACAACCATACTTATATTTTCAGTTTACATTATGATATAGAAAAATTCTTTATAAAGCTGTATTTACCATAAAGTTTTATTTACAGCTAAGAGGGAACATATTAATTTACATGAAAAACAGGAAATTCATTTGCCTTTCCTAAGCTAAATAATCTACATTAAATATCAGGCATAAAGAAGATATGTTAAAGGCATTATTGGATGTCAGAAAACCTTTTTCAGATGGAAATGTAAGGTGTGGTTTCTAGGTTTAAATGTCAGCATCAGCTGGGCACGGTGGCTCACGCCTGTAATCCTAGCACCTTGGGAGGCTGAGGCAGGCAGATTGCCTGAGCTCAGGAGTTCAAGACCAGCCTGGGTACATGGTGAAACCCCATCTCAACTAAACACAAAAAAATAGCCAGGTGTGGCAGTGTGCACCTGCAGTCCCAGCTACTCAGGAGGCTAAGGCAGGAGAATTGCTTGAACCCCAGAGGCAGAGGTTGCAGTGAGCTGAGATCCTGCCACTGCACTCCAGTCTAGGCGACAGAGCGAGACTCTGTCTCCAAAAAAAAAAGTGACTGGGCATAGTGGCTCACTCCTGTAATCCCAGCACTTCGGGAGGCTGAGGCTGGCGGATCACGAGGTCAAGGGTTCGAGCCTGGCCAACAAGCGAACCGGCACTCAAGCCTCAAGTGGCAGGGCAAGACTCCATCTCAAAAAAAGATTAAAAAAAAGGTCAGCATCATCAAGCATGAGCGTTATCATAGAGAGTAGGATGTAAGAATAACTCAGTGACTGTGTCATAAAGTGTAAAGAAAACTGCCTCTCCACAGAGTGGTTGGCAGAATTAAGTGATTGCCTCATGGAAGGTGCCTGGCAGCTTGTCAGACACACAGACCAGACCCACATTACTTTTTAGTTAACTCTCACCTCATTCCCCAAGACCACGTTTATCCAACCCGCGGCCCAGGACGGCTTTGAATGTGGCCCAACACAAATTCATAAACTTCCTTAAAACATTACGAGATTTTTTTGCTTTTTTTTTTCTCATCAGCTATTGTTAGTGTTAGTGTATTTTATGTGTGGTCCAAGACAATTCTTCTTCCAGTGTGGCCAAGGGAAGCCAAAAGATTGGATACCCCTGTGACTATCTTTAAGTGTGGTTTAATAAAACGAAGGTACAGCATGTAAATTAACATTACACAGGAGCTATTTTATAATTTGCCAGAAGAGGGTGCTACATCCAATGCAAATATCTAAAGACAGCAGAACAGCAAAGGCTCTAAACTGAAAAGCAGCATCGTCCTTTGATCAAACGGAAGTACTCTGTCAATCTTTCAGAGAAGTCTGTAAAGATATCCATGTTAGAGCACAGAACTGCTGAAAAAATGTCATGTGAGCCAGTCCTGAATCCTTTTGACTTTAGCACTCTAGAAAAGATATCTCAGAAGAGATTTTTTTTTTTTTTGAGACAGGGTCTTGCTCTGTCACCCAGGCTAGAGTGCAGCAGCGCAATAGGCTCACTACACCTCCACCTCCCAAGTTCAAGTGATTCTCCCGCCTCAGCCTCCTGAGTAGCTGGAATTACAGACGCCCGCCACCACACCTGACTCATTTTCGTATTTTTAGTAGAGACAGGGTTTCGCCTTGTTGGTCAGGCCAATCTCGAACTCCTGACCTCAGATGATCCACCTGCCTCAGCCTCCCAAAGTGCTGGGATTACAGGCATGACCCACCACACCCAGCCTTGAAAGAGATTTTGACACCACCTCCCCCATCACACACACACATTTTAAGGCATATCTATGGCATAAGGAAAGAAATGTGCCTTGGAACCATCAGGATGGTGTGAGGAACAACAAGTTAAATAATACATGTGAGGCCAGGCTCGGTGACTCACACCTGTAATCCCAGCACTTTGGGAGGCCAAGGTGGGTGGATCACTTGAGGTCAGGAGTTCAAGACCGGTCTGACCAACATGGTGAAACCTGTCTCTACTAAAAATACAAAAATTAGCAGGGCCTGGTGGCGGGCTCCTGTAATCCCAGCTTCTTGGGAGGTCAAGGCAGGAGAATCACTTGAACCTGGGAGGTGGAGGCTGCAGTGAGTCGAGATCATGCCACTGCACTCCAGCCTGGGTGACAAAGCTAGACTCTGCCTCAAAAATAATAATAATAATATATGTTGTGAAAGTGCTCTCAAAAGCATACAAATCACATAAAGATGAGGAATTATTTTGGCAAGAAGTATAAAAGTGCGGGGCTTTATGTGAGCTAGGAAATTTACATAACATTTATAAAGCACCTACGATGTGCCAGACATTGTGCTCTGACTTTGACACAGGACATGGATTCCTGATAAGAAATATTTCCGGAGCTGGGCATTATATCCTTATTTTACTCAAACTTGAGTATGTATTCCATCTCTGTGACATAAGTAAAAAAATATATATGTATATATATACACACACACATATATCTCTCTATAGATAAAATGTCTCTAAGTTTCTGAATTTAGAAAATGGGGATAAAAGCTGATAGTTGTCACATAAGGATCAAATGAAGATATTAAATGTGGAAGGAGAAACGGCATTTTTGCTGACTGGTTTGCTATATGGAGAACAGGATCACATACATCTAACACATCTAACAAATAAATATTTAAGTGCATTAATACTTCATCCTTCCTTTAAGAATGGACAGGAATAAAGATTTTGTGTTAAACAAAAGTAAAATTGAAAACAGGCGGAGCAGAGGGGAACTGAAGACTGAAAAAACTGCCTAGAGAAAATTTCCTGGTCACAATCTTTGCCTTTGTTCCAGTCTGAATAGCAGAGCGTGCCCTCTGTTCGAAGTAGGTGTCTACATTGGCAAAGAGGTACAAGTTGTACTTTTCTCTTCCTTTCTTGTGCCATTGTGAAGGGATGAAAAGAAAGTAAACCTGGTTCTGTTTCTGATAAATGATAATTATATGCATTTTCAAAGACCGGCAAATTACCTGGGCTAAATGCCATTTCTGGAAGCTTCACTTCGAAGATGATGCTGTGGGCAACGTCTCGCGCCCCCTGCATGGTACGGTCACGGAAGCAAAGAACTTCAACAGACTGGAAACTGCTACTCCTGTTGTCATGCCCGGATTTTTATTTATTTATTATTTTTTTTTAAAGGAAGGAAAAGAAAAAGCTCACATAAGAGCTTCAGCAAACCAGTTGGAGAGAATTCAATGCATTGTAATTATGCCTCTCTGATACCCACAGGAGATGGCCTTAACTCTTTTGTACATATTCATATACGGTTCCTCTGTCCAAGTGTTTAGAGGCTGAACAATGAATTGGCTGTGATTTCCTTCTAGGTGAATTTTATATTACAGTCATATTGCACATAAATAATTCTGACAAATAAATATTTTAAATGCAAGGAAAAAATGCTCACAAGACATTTAGGAAAAAACTCTTTAAGACGTGGGTTCTTTTGGTTCCCTCCGCTCTCCAAATATGAACTTCCATATCAAGCAGTAGCACTTCAGTCAGTAGTTAGGAAGCCCATTTGCACTGTGTAGACTTACCACCTGGATAATTGTGGATTGTCTCCCTAAGAGCACAATCTATAATTTATCTATCTTCATTTTTTAAATAAACATTTTTATTTAAGTAAAGCAGACACATTACACAAATCCCAAGTATAAAGAAGGCTGTCTCATGCCTTCTCTCAAAAGTAACAACTACTCTAAGTCCATATATTGGTTTTGCCTATTTTAACTTTACATAAATGGAATCATAGAGTACATATTATTTTAGGTCCAACTTATTTCACTTAATAATATGTTTTTAAAATTCATTCATGTTGATTTCTGTATTAATAGTTCACTCAGATTCATTGTAATACAGCATTTCATCGTAAGGGATATACTAAAATTTATTATTCATTTCACTATTGAAGAACATGTGGACTATTCCCAGTTTTTAGTTATTGAGCATAATGCTTCAGTAAACATTCTTGTATATGTGTTTTGCTTCTATCTATGTATGTATTTCAGTGAGTAATATACTTGAGAGTAACATTGCTAAGCCATAGATATTTTTAATTTTGGTAGATACTGCCCAACATTTTTCCAGCCATATTTGCTCCACATCTTCGACAACACTTGGTATGGACGTTTTTGTTAAATACTTTTGGTGGATATGTAGTAGCATCTCATTATGGTTTTAATTTTTATTTCCTTAATGACATGATGTTGGGCATCTTTTCGAATATATATTGGCTTTTAAGATATCCTCTGTTTTAATTGTTTTAGGGTTAAGAAAAAATGGAGAGGCCGGGCGCGGTGGCTCAAGCCTGTAATCCCAGCACTTTGGGAGGCCGAGGCGGGCGGATCACAAGGTCAGGAGATCGAGACCACAGTGAAACCCCGTCTCTACTAAAAATACAAAAAATTAGCCGGGCGCGGTGGTGGGCACCTGTAGTCCCAGCTACTCAGGAGGCTGAGGCAGGAGAATGGCGTGAACCCAGGAGGCGGAGCTTGCAGTGAGCCGAGATCGCGCCACTGCACTCCAGCCTGGGCAACAGCGTGAGACTCCGTCTCAAAAAAAAAAAAAAAAAAAAGAAAAAATGGAGAATGATAGCAGTAGAAAAATCCTATCTGAAAGAAACCCAGACAGCTAGAAGGGAGGGCTACAGAATTTGTGTCAGGACCTCTGGCTACCAACTCTACCATACGCTAAAACATCTTTAGCACAGAATGATCAGAATATGCAGGTCCCTAACAGACCTGCTTAAGGTTCACTAGTATGGAAATTGGGTTATGACTGATTTATTGATTACCTGATTTCCATGCCCAAAATGGAAAAAAAAAAAAAAACATTTAGGAAAACAGAGATACAAATAGAAACAGACACATTGTAAAACACATACTGACAAAGGCAGACAGACAGACAGACAAACACACACTCTTGTAAATACCATCTGTGGGCTGCTAGGACCAAAAAATTCCTCAAAGGCCATCCAGGGTACTGGGCTAAGTTACAGGGATCATATACACCAATTGTTATCTGTGAACAAAAAAGACTTTCTGAGTGAGTCAAGTATCATCTCAGCTTCACAATACAGATGCTGCTCATACTTCCTCTTTGTTTCTTTTATGCTTTCTGCAAAGCCTTAAAAATTAGACATCTGGTAAAGGGCTAAGGGGAGGAGAAGAAAGCCACAGGATCTCACACTGGACTACAGAACTTCTTGATGGCAGGGGTTATCAAATTCTTGTCTGCATCCCTGTGCCTTGCATTGGGCCTGGCAGAAAGTAGGAGCTAAATACATTTAGAAGGAAAAAAGACTAGAAGGAAGATGGGGAATGAAGGAGGACAGTCAAGAGGGCTTGCAGAGAAAATCCTCTTGTAAACAAAGAAATATAATCTGTGAAACTGACTCATTTTTATGCAATGAGAAAATCAAAGAAGGGCTACTACTAATGTAAGCCTACAATCAGATCAAGTTAAACAGCCAGTTACCCTTGATTTTGCTAACATATATTTCCTCCCTTCCCCTTCCCATCCCACTCCAATCCTGATCTTCATCTGGAAAACTCTACTCAATTTAAAATACCATTTCTTCAGTGAAGTCTTCTCCTGGCAGAAGTAGTTGACCTGTCCTTGCTGCTTCCATAGCTCTTTGAACCTTGTATATAACATTTTTCATTTTTCTGTCTCCTTCCTTTCAAAGACAATGAGCATCCAGCACCCAGATACTGACTTCTAAATACCATTCTCCAAGAAAAGAAATCAGGGCTCCTTGGACACATGGTTAATTCTAGGGCTCAGGCAGGGAAAATACAAGAGAAGCTTGGAGCATCTTATAATACCAGGAAAGGAGGTACTCAAAAAACAAATGAATTGGGGCATGCCAAGGGGATACAGGCACCAACTGAAAGAGTTCTCAATGGCCAAGGCTGGCACAATTTGTACAACAATATAAATAATATGATGTTGAATTATAACCCAAAGTATAAAATAAGTATCTATGAGTCCACATTGATATAAATAAAGAATGGAATAAATGTGAAGGGACAAGTCTTCCTTAAAGAAAATTTCCAAACAATATATGCAAATACTGCCCTCTTCAGAAGCAAAATTTAACCCTTCCCCTCCTTAAAGGTAGCTGGAATTAGTGATTTACTTCCAAAGAAAAAAACAGTAACTTTACAGTGGAGAAACCTGGCAAATATTACCTTAACCAAGTAATCAATTTAACATTACCAAGGATGTCACGTGGATTATCAGATGATAACGGTACTTCACTCTGTGGTATTCTTTCCAAAACCCCGTAATAACCCCAGTCTAATCACAAGAAAACATCAGACAAATGCAAATTAAGGGACATTCTATAAAAATAACTAATTAGTACTCCTCAAAAATGTCAAGGTCATCAAAAAAATCAAAGAAAGCCTGAGAAACAATTACAGATCACAGGAAACTAAGGAGGAGACATGACAACGAACTGCAATGTGGTATCCTGGACTGGATCCTAAACAGAAAGAGGGTATTATAGGAAAAAACTGGTGAAACTGGAAATGTCTAGAGTTGAGTTAATTGTAATGTAAAAATTCTGGCTTCTTAGTTTTGACTAATGAAACGTGGTGATATAATGTGACAACATTAGGGAAAACTGAAACCAGGTGAAGGTATATGGTAATTCTCTGTATTGTCTTTGCCACTATCTTCTGTAAATCTAAAATTATCCCAAAATAAAGTTTATTTTTAAAAAAAGGAAGACAAAGAGCATCTGGAGAGCAGAGAGTATCTTTTTCATCTCTCCACGATCAGTTCATAAATACAGAGCAGACACTCGGTGAATGTTTTTGAATAACAAAGTAGATGGATGGATAAATGGGTGGAAGAAAGGAAGGAAGGATGTACAGTGAGTAGGGGTGAGGGAGAGAAATTGCTGGCAGAGAACCATAAATTGACCCATAGGTTTCCTTCATAAGCATAACATGGGTTAAATGAAAACACGGCTGACACGATTTTGTTAAATCTAGATCCAGTTAGTTCTGTAAGGATGGAATCACCCTAAACACTCCCTTTTATTTCCCACAATGCTTGGTATAGTATCAGCCACAAAGTAGGAGCTTAACTAATATTCAGAAGAATATCTATAACCCCACTATCCTGAGAGAACTATTAACATCTTGGTATATAATTGCCCATAAACTTGTTCTTTGCATAAATATATTTTAATTACTAGGACTTTGAAACAAACATGGGATGATGCTGTAAATACTGTCTTTGTTGTTGTTGTTTTGAGACAAAGTCTCACTCTATACCCAGGCTGGAGTGCAGTGGCATGATCTCGGCTCACTGCAACCTCCACCTCAAGGGATTCAAGCAGTTCTAGTGCCTCAGCCTCTCTAGTTCCTGGGACAACAGACAGGCGTGTGCTACCATGCCCTGCTAATTTTTTGTATTTTTTCAGTAGAGATGGGGTTACACCATGTTGGCCAGGTTGGTCTCGAACTCCTGGTCTCAAGTGATCCACTGGCTTTATCCTCCCAAAGTGTTGGGATTGCAGGCATGAGTCACTGTGCCTGGCCTAAATATTGTTTTATATCTCTTATTGTATTATGAACTGTCTTCCATGCCAGTAAATGTTCTACAACCATTGTGAGTCATGGCTGAATGGCATTCCATTGTATTGATGTACCAAACTTTTTCTATTTCCTTTTGAAGGACAATTAAGTAGTCTTAATCTGCTCAATCTCTGAAAATGAATTTTACTATGGTCTTATCAGATAATTACTGTATTATTTCAAAGACTCTTTAAAATATTTGCTACCTTTTCTGTTATATACAATTTTCTTATTCCTAAAATTGAAGCATTTTTTGTCTAAATGCATGTTCATTTCTTAAACGCAAATAGATTCATATTTAATTTAATACAAATATGTTCATAGCTATGGTCATCCTTTCAGGAAATACCTTTATTTGAGATTTCCTTTTCCACAGAGATAAGGTTTCAGCATCTAAGGTTTACAGTATCTAGTAAAAATAGAGCTTACTACACTGAGTAGTCTCTTACTAAATGAGGCCTAGGGAAAAGTACTCAACCCTCCAAGCTACAGTTTAATCATGGAGGAAATAATATATTACTTATTTCATAGAGCTGTAGTGAGGATTAAATGAGCTGATACTAAATATGAAAAGTCCAGCACATACATAGTGCTACTAATATCATTATTGGTGATAGACTCAGAATCTCCAGTGGTGAGCCCAGCAATCTGTATCTTTAACTGTACCAGGTTCCTGAATTATTCTGATGCGGCTGGTCCACTCCATGCACTCCAATTTGGGGCATATTAGAGAGGGTGCTCTTATAGACAAAAGAAAACATCTCTGAACTGTCATTATCTTGAAAACTCTGAACTGGCTCTACATCTTCCCATGCTCCTCAAAATGTGGTTCATGCCCCAGCAGCATGCATGCATCAGCCTTCCCTGGGAGCCTTCAGAAAAGCAGAATCCCAGGTCTCCACCTAGACCTGCTGAATCAGAGCTTGCATTTTAATAAGAACCCAGGTGATTAATACACCCAGGGAAGTTTCAGAAGCACTGTTCTTCCTCAACCTTCTAATAGCCATGGGTCTCACACTTGAAGATTCTTGGGTATCACCTGCGGAGCTATCAAAAATACTGCTGCCTGCGTCCCACCTCCAGAAGTTCTGGTTTAATTGATCTGGAGTTTGGCTTGAGTATTGGTTATTTGAAAAGATCCTCAGGTGATTCTAATGTGCAGGTTACAAACTTCTTGATTGTCTGCAGCAGTTTCTCAAAGTATAGTCCGGCACAGACCACCTGCATCAGAATTGCCTAGAAGCTTGATGAACTTGCACAACACCCTACCCACACACATACACACGCTCAATCTGATCCCAGACCTCTCTAGGTACCACCAATACCTGCATGTCCAGTGACTACTGCATGTGATTCTCGTGTACACTATCATCTTAGCACTAGCTGTCTAGAGTCAAAAGAAGAAAATGAGTATTTGCTTAAAAGAGGGTTCACTGCATAAATATACACAATTGTAAGAAATTCCTGACTTTAGAAAAATTAAAATATGGAGAAACAAGCATTTTAGAATAAAGAAAACACAGGATGCATTTTATGTTTGATGTCTTGCTGGTTTAGAACTCTCTGTGAAGGCAGGAGCAGTGTATTCATCTTTCCATTTCTAGTTACCTAAGCACAGTGCCTGATAGTCAGCAAGTATCTATTGAATAGATGACAGACTAGTAAATTTCTCCAGGCTTGAATACATGGACTCCTCCTCTGCAAAGATTTTGAGCAGGGATCCTGGGAGGCAGCTAGAGGGGGAAAAGTGATGCCTGAGTGACACAGACCTGAAACTTCTATACAAAACCGTGATGCAGCATCTCAGCAAGTTCCTTTTCCTTCCTTCTTTCCTCTCTCAACAATACAGGGTCTCATGGCATTTTAACCCTGGGATTCTCCTAGGTGAGAATGTGAAAGTAAGATGAAAAAAAAAAAGAGGGCTTCCAATGAGAAGCAAGAGAACTCTGAGAACAAGATTTCCAGTCTAGGGCTTCCACCAAATTAAGAAGTTGTCTTCCTTGAGCTCTTCTGGTTCATGTGGCCACCCCATTTGCTACTCTTCCATCAGGGACATCTTTTTATTTTGTTCCCCTCTGCCAATTACGACAGATAGCGTCTGCCAGACAAACTACATTTATTTAGCAATCATCGCATCAATTTCACACTGCTTTTATTTATAAAAAGCATTTATAACTCTAGGCCAGGCGCAGTGGCTCACACCTGTAATCCCAGCACTTTGGGAGGCCAAGGCGGGCAGATCACGAGGTCAGGAGATTGAGACCATCCTGGCTAACACGGTAAAATCCTGTCTCTACTAAACATACAAAAAAATTAGTTGGGCATGGTGGCGGGCGCCTGTAGTCCCAGCTACTTGGGAGGCTGAGGTAGGAGAATGGCGTGAACCTGGGAGGCAGAGGTTGCAGTGAGCCAAGATCTCGCCACTGCACTCCAGCCTGGGCAACACAGCGAGACTCCGTCTCAAAAAAAAAAAAAAGAAAGAAAGAAAAAGGAAGAAAGGAAAAGCATTTATAACTCCATCCAGTGTAAAAAGGGGGAGAAGGGAGAAACTAGCATTTCTACTTCCAAAACACTGCAACAGCTTAGAATTAGAAAACGGCCTGATGCAGTGAAAAATGCACTTGCTGAACAGTCAGCAGGTATGTGTTTTAATTCTGCAGCTAACTGATTCTAAGACATCGGGGGAAGTTCCTTCCTCTCCTGCAAGATGAGGGGGTTGAACCTTTCATCTCAAAGGATTTCTTCGGGCTCTAGAATCATAGAACTTTAGAGAATATGTAAGAAGAAAATATCCTATAGGTCACAAAACAACACAGACTATATCAAAGCTCAATCTGACAGAGTATCTAAAGGCTATTCAAACCAGCAAAGGAAAAACAAACAAAAAAAAAACACACAAAGGCTATTAAATGGGTTACCTAGGAAGAATCCAGGCAGTATCAATCTAGAAAATGCCATTCCTACAGAAACATTGAGTTGCAATTTTCAAATGACTTCATAAACCTGGGCCCTTAATCAAACATTCTGGATCACTTGCTCTTGTGTAACCTTGAGCAATTTACTTAACTTCTCTATGCCTTAATTTTCTCAACTATAGGATAATTTTTTTTTTTTTTTTTTTTTTTTTTTTTGAGATGGAGTTTTGCTCCTGTTGCCCAGGCTGGAATGCAATGGCACGATCTCAGCTCACCATAACCTCCGCCTCCTGGGTTCAAGCAATTCTCCTGTCTCAGCCTCCCGAGTAGCTGGGATTACAAGCATGTGCCACCACGCCTGGCTAATTTTGTATTTTTAGTAGAGATGGGATTTCATCATGTTGGTCAGGCTGGTCACGAACTCCGGACCTCAGGTGATCTGCCCACCTGGGCCTCCCAAAGTGCTGTGATTACATGCATGAGTCACCACGCCTGGCCTATAGGATAATTTTTAACTGTACTTAGCACAGAAACAGAATGAGGCCAGCACTCAACAAATGGTAACTACAAAAACAACATAAATACACTCTCTTGCAGTAACTTCATTGACCTCTTTGTCCAATCCAATCCATCACCACAACAGTCATTGCTTAATGATGGGGATGCACTCTGAGAAATGCATTGTTAGGCAATTTCACCGTCATACTAACATCACAGGGTGTTCTTACACAAACCTAGATTGTATAGCCTACTACACCACAACTGAGCTACCTGGTATAGCTTGTTGTTCCTAGGCTAGAAACCTGGAGAGCATGTGACCATACTGAATACTGTAGGTAACTGTTAACACAATGGTATTTGTGTATCTGAACAAATCTAAACACAGAGAAGGTATAGTAAAAATACATTATTATAATCTTATGGAACCACTGCTGAATATGTGGTCTATTGTTGACCGAAACATCATGTGGCATGTGACTGTAGGTAGTTAGCTATCTTCAGTTTCAAGGTTATCTTTTCTTAATTAGCAAAGAAAAGAAAGGGATAAGTTCTGGTCTATCAAATATTCTTGGGGTCTGGGTTTTATCATGTGCAAATGTAGAGTTGGGACTAAATGATATCTAAATTATATAAATTAGAATATTATGTTAGATGCTACACGTGGATGCCTAATTTCAAAGAATAAGCATATTTCTTATCCTAAGGCAAAGGCAATGGGGTAGAATAGTGAAAAAAAATCTTTTTTTGAGCATAAAAGACTACAAATAAGTTTCTTAGAGCAACCTGACCTAACATGGGCTATAGAGAGCAGGAATGATCTGTTAAGGAGAAAAATCTACCACTTACCCATAAAAGCAGGTCAGCTTGAAAATGCTTTAAGGTAACTTTCCTACCTATATGAGGCATAAGTGCAGAAGGCAGGCATCGAATAGGAAAATGACAAAATCCATTTAACACTATGCTGAACATCATTTAATCTTTCTTTGATGATTCAAAAGTGACTCCAAAATCTTCAAGTGCTTTAGGAATCAACTCAGAATCTATCTTAATCGTTGGAGGAATGATTCGTTGGCACAATGCTAGGTAAGCCAGCTTATGCTATGGTTAAACAGAATTTTTTAAAAAACGTTTTTCATAAATAATCACTGACTAGGAGTTCTGGTTTTAGAACTGGCTTTGCCACAAATTAATTGTGCAAACTTGGGCAAATCACTTCCTTTTGTAATACAAATCAGCAGAAAGAAGCACAACGTAACTGAAGAAAAACTTTGTTTAGAAACTTTATGAAATGAATGTTCCTTTCTACTTGGCTGAGAGCATATAATTCATTGAAATGATTCAGTCATGATCAGTCTGCCAAGCAATTTGCCGAAAAAGTACACTGTGAGAAAGAGGGCAAAATTGCCAACTTGCTTGTCTCCAGTAAGAACATTTTCCACAATGATCCCATAAAACATGCTAATCTAACAAATGGCTGTCTTTATAACTCAAACACTTGATGTAACAGGAAATGCACAAAGGAGATTACACATTTTTAAAGTATGGGGGAAAAATTGAAATACCTAATGCACTTCAAAGTCACAGACAGCTGCCAAGATGTGGAGAGATCACTAAGTGAAGAAAGAGCCCAACTAATAGCATATAAATTGTTGCTCCTTGGCTATTGCTCTTGTCCATAGATTTTAAAGCCCTAGAATTAAAGGCTAATGTTGTTGAAATTACACAACATTTCCCAAATATTCAATCTTCAATAACTGCTCTGAATGAAGTAGAAGAGTCAAGCAACCTTTCCTAAAAGATTGGCAATGGGACAATGTCAGGAGCTATTTTTAACGTAATCATAAGAACTGGCCTGAAAGATGATGATCTGTTGTAGCAAAATGTGGAATCCACATTTCATTGAGAGAAGAATTTAAGGCCCAATTTCAACCTAACACATGTGTACAATACTATAACATCTGATCCTGGTAAGGGTACACAGCTGGTAGGAGGGAAGCTGGCAGGGTCTTGGGGAAACATTTATCATAAGCAGTGGTGTGTTGGAGTTGGCCCAGACAGGCTTCTGGGAGCCAACTGTTAATGTCTCTCCCCAACTCGGCATTCCAGGACTTCACACTGATAGCTTGAAATTGGCCATGGTGGGAGTACTGATATCACACAAGTAAGAAAACACTACAAAATCAGGACTCTTCCCACCTCACAAGAGCTGGTTGTTAAACATTTATCAGCACACCGCTGATTATAAACCTTAAAATGTTCAAACTTTTTTTTTTTTGACAGTTTCATTCAGTTACCCGGATAGAGTGCAGTGACACAATCACAGTTCACTGCAGACTCAAATTCCTGGGTTCAAGGAATCCTCCTGCCTCAGCCTTCAGAGTATCTTGGACTACAAGTGTGTGCCACCACACCTAGCTAATTTTTAAATTTTTTTGTAGAGACAGAGTCCTGCTATGTTGCCCATGCTGGTCCTGGTCTCAAGCAACCCTCTTACCTCGGTCCCCCAGAGTGCTGGGATTACAGGCATGAGCCACCACACCCAGCCTCAAACTCTGTAACACAGTAATTCTACATCTAGACATCTTTTCTATAGAAATAATTAAAAATACAGGGGATAAGGAGAGGAAAAAGAGAGAGGAAAAATTTGATGCACAAAGCAGTCCCAATAGTGAAGAAATTATGAGAAATCTAAAAGTCAAAACCTTGGCAAAAATACTCTCATACATCCATTCAAAAGGATGTTGATGAATATAACACTATTATGCTAAAATGCTACAATAAAACAAAATACTGTACAATCTTAGTTTTAAAAAATACACAAGATTAGAAGAAGTATACAAAAAGTCTGTATATTAAAAAAATTTGAAAACGTAAAATAATAGCTGAAAACCTTTGTGACATTTTAAAAACAGAGAGATACAGCTGGAAATAAAACTAATGAATGGAACCTCACCTAGTACAGTTCATTTATTTGCCAGGATTCCCAAAATGGTCAGAAAATGGTCACAAAGCATTTTTCAAACTGCAGGTGGTGAGCTATTTGCAATTCTTAAATAATTTACTGGGTCACGACTAGAATTTTTCAAAAAGATATAACAGAATAAAGGAAAGCATTATTTTGCAAAAGTCTTGTTTGTTATATGTGTGCATGTGTGCACAAAGACATATTGGGTTATAACAGGTATTTTTTAACTATAAGTGACAAAGAACTCTAGCACTAAGCAATCACAGTAAGAACTATACATCACCCAAGAAGTGAGATGAAACCAATCGCAGTCACATTTGCTTTTGAGCTTTCATTTAAAGATGGTACCATTAGTGAACTGGTATAACTTTCTTGGATGTCCCAGGGGCTGCTGAACTGGCAATCCTGCCAATCTCAGGACAGACTTCTCTTGTGCCTTCCTTTGGTAAAGGCAGAGTGGGCTGTGTGACTCGGGACCTTAAAACTCCATTTTTATGGAATAGCTGGAAACTGGGGTTAATCCAAAGAAAATTTTCCTTTGAAAATGAAAACTGAAAAACGTTCTAAGAAAATACAGTGGGAACAATTAGAACATGTGAGTGAAACTTAATGACTCTTAGTTCTCCCAGCCACCTACAAGGAAGGGGGTGTCGTTACTGTATGCTTATACACACTAAGGAAACTAAGGCTCAGAGGATTCGGCCCATTAAGCTGTTGGGAACTGAAGCCTAGCCTTCCTACTCTACCCCAACACACTGTGAGCTGAGCAGAAAAAAATGGCTGCTTCCTTTTTCACTACAGGAAGCATTCTGACTGTAGGAAGTAAGATCATTCACATGTGAAGAGGCTTCCATTCCCTAGTCTCTTTTCCATTCTCTGTAAAATGCAGACAACACTACTCACTTTGCAGGGTGTGTAAGGATAAGTAATAGCATGTATGAGTGACCAGCTGCATGCTGGGCACACAGTCAAAACTGAGACCATGGCAGTCCCTGCTGTCGGTGGCTGGCAATGTGTCCTCTTCAGGGGCAGGTACCCACTCTCTCATAGTCAGCCAAGGCTTCACACACAAGTGAACAGTACCTCCACATGCAAAGCTCCTACTCTGACTTGGAACAAAGAGGACTCATTCACCTCCTGACCTTAACAATCCACAGGCTCCCTGCTAAGCAGGCTAACTCCTGTCTTTTCCTTAATCTTCCTCCAAGCCAGGGCCTCCGAGAGTCTCAGTGCTCTGTGCATCTCTGACAATAGAAGCAGAACTGCATGTAGATGTGTATTTTTCTGGGGTGAGGATCCACTGCTTCCAAAACCTTCTGAGACATTATGCATTTGCACCCTACTGCAAATTAAGAACCCCTGCTCTGAATCAGCCACGCAGATCATATACCTCCCCTGTATTCTGTCTCCTGTCACTCCAGTAACCATGTGTGTAACTCATTAGACATAAATTGAGGTGTGCAGACAATTTGGGAAAGCCTTTATAAACCACATGGCCTTAACCAGACAATAGAATGCTCACATCCAAGAGAACACCTACAATGAACTAATACTAAGAGCTACCCTCTACTCACTGAAGGCCTACTGTATGCCAGACACTGACCAGGTGGTTCTCATGAGCAATCTCCAGTCTTCACAACTCATTTACGCATGAATTCATCCTTCCATTGCATTTTACACACCAGGCATTCTGCTATGGGATGCAGACACAATGGTGGGAAATCAAAGATAGGGTACCTGTCCTGGTAGAGCTTACATTTAAATGGGAGAAAAATATATTAATCAAAGATCACTCAAGAAAATGTAAAATTATGGACCAGGTGTGGTGGCTCACACCTGTAATCCCAGCACTTTGGGAGGCTGAGGTGGGTGGATCACCTGAGGTCAGGAGTTGAGACTGGCCTGGCCATCATGGCGAAACCCCGTCTCTACTAAAAATAAAACAATGAGCCAGGTGTGGTGGCATATGCCTGTAATCCCAGTTACTTGGGAGGCTGAGGCAGGAGAATCACTTGAACCCTGGAGGCGGTGGTTGCAGTGAGCCAAGATCGTTGCACTCCAGCCTGGGCAACAAAGAATGAAACTCCATCTCAAAAAAAAAGAAAGAAAGAAAAGAAAAGAAGAAAAAAGAAGGGATACACAGTGATATGAGAGCTTGCAACAGAAGGAATACACCTTTTTATAGAGGTCAGGGAAGGGTTTCCTTGAAAGAGTGGGCACTTAACAGAGCAAAGGGGAGGTTGGGGGAGGGAAAGGTAGACGTGGAGAAAGGAGAGAGAAGAGAGTTCCAGGCAAAAGGTGCATGCAAAAGCCCTGTGGCAGGGAACGTGGAATGACTTGGGGCTGGATGCCCACAGGGGCCAGGCCACACAGACTCTTGTAGGCCATATGAAAGAATTTAGCCCCTATTCTTAGAGCACAGGGAAGAAGACATTCAGGTGTTTCATTATGATAGGGACATGATCAGATCTGCTTTTCTAAAGAAAACTGTGGGGATGATGTGGGAATGAACTGGAGAAGCCCAGAGTAGATACAAGGAGGCTTGTTAGGAAGCTGCTGCAGTACAGCAGAGATTGAGGTGGTGGCAGAAGGGCTGAGAGACATTCAGGACATGAAATCCACAAGACGCAGGGGTGGCAGTGGGAAGACAGCTGTCTGGTAGGATGACCAGATTTCTGGCTCGTGTGACTGGATAGAGGCAGCATCATTCTGAGCCAGTGAAGCCAGAAAAGGACCAGCCTTGGGATAAAGATTATAAGATGCAGAAGGAGGCAAGCAGGCAGCTGGATAATGTGGCCCGGGGTCCAGAGGGAGGTTCAGGCTAGTGGGAGAAACTGAATTACTTGGGAGGAAATGGTTTCTGGCATTGTAGGCACAATGAGATAACCCAGAAGAGAAACAGGTGGAAGAGAGAAACTCAGAGGGATTCCAATATTTCTCCATCCTACACATGAGGACACAGGGCTCAAAGAGAAGCAGTGACTTTTTAGGGAACAAAGTGCTGGTGGGAGGAGGAGGGGGCAGAATCGAGTAAAACATGAAGCCAGAGCACAAGTGCAGGAATTCATACAGAAAAGAATGCCTATTTTTGAAAAAAGAGGGTGAAAACCTTCAAGGAAATGTCGTGGCTCAAAGGGAAACTGGCATTATGCTAAAGAGAGTGAATGAGGTTAATGCAATAAAAGCAAGAACCACTGAAAATGATGTCTAGAAATTATTTCTCTAGGGTTCGACCCTGCCCCCGGCAAAAGCCTTCTTTAATTTTCATACCAGTTCACAATTCTGTCTCTCTCCTCTCAGCATTCTCGCATCATGTGTCTCTTAAGTGTCCAGCATTGCACTAAATGTTGAGGATGCAGAGTGGGGACAAACAAGATTCAGTGCTAAAGTTGCTGACAGGCTGGGGATATGGGGCAGGCAGAAAAGTGAATCAACAATTACTTTGGAGACCAGTCAGTGCTAGCAGGGAGGCTGCTACCAGAACACAGAAGAGAGACATGAAATGGTGCAATCAGCCAGCCAGTGCATCCTGGGATGATGAATCAGAAGGGTAGGTGAGGCAGCTGCCAGGTGACAGAAGGGAGACAGAGAGATATCTGAAGGCAGAGAGATGGGGGGAAAGCATGTGGCATTTGGAGGACACAGGGGTAGCCAGAGCACAGGATGTATCTTGGGAAATATAAAATGAGGCTAGTGATGGACAGGAACCAGAACGGAACAGACCTCAAATGCCAAGCTAAGTAGTTTCAACGTTATCCTGAAGTCAACAGGAACCTTAGAAGGGTTTTAAGTAGAAGAGTTATATGATCAAATTTACACGTTAGAAAACGCACTTGGGCCAGGCGCGGTGGCTCAAGCCTGTAATCCCAGCACTTTGGGAGGCCGAGACGGGCGGATCACGAGGTCAGGAGATCGAGATCATCCTGGCTAACACGGTGAAACTCCGTCTCTACTAAAAAATACAAAAAACTAGCTGGGCGAGGTGGCGGGCGCTTGTAATACCAGCTACTCGGGAGGCTGAGGCAGGAGAATGGCGTAAACCCGGGAGGCAGAGCTTGCAGTGAGCTGAGATCCGGCCACTGCACTCCAGCCTGGGCGACAGAGCGAGACTCTGTCTCAAAAAGAAAATACACTTGGACAGCAGTGCGGAGGAGAGACAGGAACATTCAGGGCCACAGGTAGGAAGGGCGGCATGAAGGCTATAAAACTCCCATGAGGCCGTAAGGCTTCTGGTGATCTTTTCTAGAATAAGATAAGGCATAGACGACCAACCAAAGTACCACGTGTATCAATATTTTGAACTTATCTTCCATTACTTGAATTTCTACTGAACTTTCCACAGGTCAATGTCTCCTCTCCTCTAGAAGACTTTGGGTTGTGTGAGAACAAGTACAATTGTATCTCAAAATTTCTGGCCCATAAGGAGGTGTTCATCACATGTGCTGAGTAATTCCAGGCTTTCCTGAGATATAACTGTAACCAAGTGAAGGACAATGTGCCTGAACCCGACAAGCAGACAGGCAGTTAGACTCAGGGACAGGGCACTGATGAATCCCCCAGAGCACTTCAGAGGAGACCCCAGAGATCTGCTGTCTTTCAAAATATGCTGCTGTTGAAACATAAAGGAAGTGGAAACATTGAGCATCTACCATGTGCTCGGCATTTTATTCACATTATCATGTTTAATCCTCACAAAAGGAGGTGGCAATACCACCATTTAACAGATAAACTAATACAAAGAAAAGTTATGCAGTTTCCCCAAGGTCAAGGGAATGGTATAAAGGGCATCGGCTTGTGGCCGGGCACAGTGGCTCACGCCTGTAATCCCAACACTTTGGGAGGCCAAGGCAGGTGGATCACGAGGTCAGGAGTTTGAGACTAGCCCGGCCAATATGGTGAAACCCCATCACTACTAAAAACACAAAAATTAGCTGGGCATGATGGTGCACACCTGTATTCCCAGCTGCTTGGGAGGCTGAGGCAGGAGAATCGCTTGAAGCTGGGAAGCGGAGGTTGCAGTGAGCCGAGATCGTGCCACTGCACTGCAGCCTGGGTGACAGAGCAAGACTCTGCCTCAACAACAACAACAACAACAAGAAAGGGCATAGGCTTCATAATCAGACAATGTGGTCGTGTGACTTTGAGTCTCAAACAGAAAATGCAGATACTAATTAACTAACCACAGTTAGTAACTAACACTTGTTCCACAGAGTTATTATAGAAAGAGCAAGTATGTGGAAGTCCCTTTTAAATTAATTTTAAAGCATTGTTCAAACTGTTATTTTGGTAGAGCTGTACTTTGGGGAGGACCACTTATTTACCACATATAACCTGACCTACAGTTACTTCCAAACACAGGCCATTTAATCCTGCCTGCTATGACAACAGGACTTCACACTAGATGGGACTTTAAGCTATTAATGGTCTTACTGCTATACTAATTTAGCTGTGGTTCTGTGAAATCACCTGGGGGAAAGAATTTTAATAAAAATTCAATCTTCAGTCCTCAATTTAAAAAGCTTCCTCTGGGCCAGGTGTGGTAGCTCATGTCTGTAATCCCAGCACTTTGGGAGGCCAAGGTGGGCGGATCACAAAGCCAGGAGATAGAGACCATCCTGGCTAACATGGTGAAACCCTATCTCTACTAAAAATACAAGGAAAAAAAAAAAAGGGCTTCCTCTGAAAAATAAAATGTAAATGTAGTTGATTTTAAAATGTGCTTTAAAAAAAAAAAGTCATCCTAAGTTCAGGCTAAAGAATAACCAGACCGTCAGTTAAAGGCTTCCCTTTTTTCAGCTCTGATATATTCACATGGCTATGGAGATGATTCTATTTGATTTCAGAACTTCCTAACACTCATAAATCTTTGTTATTTTTAATTCATAGTCTCCTGTATAGCTAAGACAACTTCCTATATATCTGATCACTTCTAAAAGACACTTACAGTACTCTTTCATTCATTCAAAAGAATTTTATTGAGGGCCTCAGACAAGTACTAGACACTATACGGACACAAATTCATAAGACTTGGGCCCTGCCCTCTTGGAGCTTACAGTCTAATATGGCACAAAAAGAAATTTGTACAAGGTACTGGACCTGCAAATGAGGATCAGGGAATAAATGCAATGACTACAGATACGGATAGATCATATATGGCCACACCATGAAAATGCTTCACAGTGAAGATAGAATTTCAATAAGGACAGAGAGAATTTCTTAGGGTTTTCATAAGTAGAATATGTTTTAGGAAGATGATACAACATGAGAAAAAGAAAGATACAAAAAAAGTTTTAGGTGTATCTGATGGGAAGGGGATGGAGATTCTGGAGAAAAATAGATAAGATTAGCTGGAGCAATGCTTTATAAGGAAAATAGTGGAAGATAAGGTAGGAAAGGCAGCTTGGAGCCAGAAGGAAGACACTATTAGGCTCTTGGTCAATGAATGATATACTAAATGTGGGTAGTTCAAGGGAGATTCTTCTATAGTTCTGTTGCGCAAGATGGAAACAAGATTCTAAGTGTCCAGGAGTGTGATATGAGGGGCCTGAACTACAGGTAGTTCTGGGAATAAAAATTAAAACATAAGGGTAAAATACATCAGGAGGGAAAAAGGAAATAACTTTAGCACTAATAGAGAGTAAGGTATTGGCTGGGTGCAGTGGCTCATGCCTATAATCCCAGCACTTTGGGAGGCTGAGGTGGGTCACGCATTCAAGACCAGCCTGGCCGACATAGTGAAACCTCATCTCTACTGAAAATACAAAAAATTAGCCGGGTGTGGTGGCGGGCACCTATAGTCCCAGCTACTCGGGAGGTTGACCAGGAGAATCGCTTGAACCTGGGAGACGGAGGTTGCAGTGAGCCAAGTTTGCGCCACAGTGCTCCAGCCCAGGCGACAGTGCAAGACTCCGTCTCAAACAAACAAACAAAAAAAAGAGTAAGGTATCAAAATTACTCTGAGCTGTAGTAGAGCTAGAAAAACCTGGAGGAGCTGATTCGATAACTGCAGGGGTGGGAGAGGGTAGAGATAAGGAAATGTTCTTAACATCCTTTGAAAGCTAAGGAAATCTAAACAAGTTTGACTTTTGCAGTGGTCTCTTGTAACATGAACTTCAGATTTTTTAAAAAACTATATAATAAAATGATACTCAAAGTTTATCTGACCTTCATCCTTTGACCTTGGAAGAAATCACTGTAGTGTTTAAGCAAGGAAACCAGCACCGTGTTCTCATCATACTTGATTAAGAAGTAAGGAAGAGCTGTGACTCCTTCTGTTTGACAAAGATTATCATATGCACACTCTAATGCTTCAATCTGAAAACAGAAAACACATCGTTATTCTCTAGAAAATTACATATCTAGTTCTGAGCTAAAAACTAACTCAAAATAAAAGGTACCTTAAAACCAGAAGACTGGAAATGACTGATCACACTCCTCTTACAGCAAACGAACATAGAAGTGCCTCCAAATAATACCACTTAGCTTTTATATAACACTTTCCAGGTGCATGGTGGTGTGTGTCTTAGGAGCACAAAGGGACATTTTATGGTACAACATGGTGGTTCCCTAAGCTGTCAATCAGAGTTTTAGAGAGGTAACCAAACATTCTTTCTCTCCTATGATAATCCAACATGAATCTACCCCGATGAATTTTACCCTGAACCTTTCCATAATCTTCAACAGGTTTACTGAGACATGACTAACATACCACACAATTCACCCATTTATTACTTTTTGAGACAGGTGTCTTCCTTCTGGCTCCAAGCTGCCTTTCTTGCTCTGTCACCCAGGCAATCACAGCTCACTGCAGCCTCAACCTCCTGGGCTCAATCAATCCTCCTATCTCAGCCTCCTGAGTAGCTGGGACTATGGGCACATACCACCATGCCCGGCTAACTTTTTTGTATTTTTTATAGAGAAGGAGTTTCACCATATTGCCCAGGCTGGTCTTGAACTCCTGAACTCAAGTGATTTGCTCACCTCTGCATTCCAAAGTGCTGGAATTACATTAGAGGTGTGAGCCACCGTGCCTGACCCAATTCACCCATTTAAAGTACATAATGCAATGTGTTGTTTTTTTAGTATGTTCACAGGGTTATGCAACCACCACAGAAATAATAATTATAGAACATTTTTGTCCTCAATAAAAGAAACCCCATACCTGCCAGCAGTCAATCCTCATCCAAAATCCTTTTTCCCCACTTATATTTCTTCTTGGGAAATTAGTTCCACAAAACCACAACCTTGGATTTGTACGAAATAAAAAAAAAAAAATTTTTTAATCAATAATGGCTGCTCCCTGAACAGCTCCAAGAAAGCTCCCTGAATGATGGCTTCAGTATCCAGGGCTTTAGTGATTGATGTGTTTCATGAATTCAAATCATCTTGACACATAATCTTTGCTTTAACAACAATCAGAATTCTCTAGTTTAGGGTCTCTGTTTTACCAGCCTGATTATTTTAACTGCTGTTCTGGGAACCATCTCTAATGACCTTATTATCTATCCCAAATGTCACTGACTAACTCTGCATGTACCGCTCCAGGTAGAAAAGCTTTGCAACTTGGTACCAGGGTCGGAGAATGCCTTCTGTTTTGTTTCAAACACTTGTTCCCAGAGTATACTGCCTTATGTTTCCCCACATTGAAAATGAAGACCACATTTTGGTAAATTCTTTCGGTGTTTCAAAATATTCCTATAATTCCCCCTTACTGGCTTAGCATTTCACCAAATACCACTGAAAACCTGGAAAATTACTGTTCACTACATCTTCAAAATGACTTTATAGACCAGGCAGGGTGGCTCATGCCTGTAATTCCAGCACTTTGGGAGGTTGAGGAAGGTAGATTGCTTGAGCCCAGGAGTTGAAGACCAGCCTGGCCAACATGGCAAAACCCCGTATCTGTTAAAAGACAAACATTAGCCAGGTGTGGTGGGATGCCTATAGTCCCAGGTGCTGAGGAGGCTGAGATGAGAGAATCACCTGAGCCTGAAAAGTTGAAGCTACAGTGAGCTATGATCGTGCCACTGCACTCCAGCCTGTGTAACGGGGGTGAGACCCAGTCTCAAAATATATATAAATATATATACAAAAAAATGACTTTACAAACATTTTCTAAATAAGTCTGCTCCTAGTACCACCTTTGGAGGATTTCAGTCACCACCTCTTCATCCAGAGAAGTACCTGTTTGTCTTTGGAAAGCACTAGATAACTACTCTTGCACATTCAACCCAATTTTTTGTGCATTTTGGTTATTTGTTGATACCTGTTTTAGTGAAAACCTTTGATCCAAACCCACTGGCCCCTGAATGAGAGGTAAACTCTCTGGAAGGCAGAGGGCAGGATAGCAAAACCAATAGTAGAAGTGGTACTTCTTTAGATCCTAGAATAAAAAATATAAATAGGTTATTAGAATAGCACCATTAGCTTAAGATGAAACGCATCTATTAATGTAGCTTCACAAGGCCAATTAAGATAGCAAAGCTGACGCAAACCAAGTATGTCCAGCTTGTCAAATATCCTCATCCCCAGCAGAACTCATGATCAAATAAAGGACTTTTTAATTCCCAAAATAGTCTCATATACCACCACTAATAAAATGATGACAAACACAATATACTTTTTTGGCCACTTGCTAACAGAAAATGTGCAATATGTAATTGTTATTATCATCATCATCCTTTAACCTACAAAATCTCCCTGGGAGGTAATTATTATTATCCCATTTTATAAACAGAAAACTGAATCTTACAAAGGGGTAAAAAACCTGAACAACAATAAAAAAGATGGCAAAGGGCAGAGAAGAGATCAGAACTCTGCTTCCAAAACTTAAGCTTTTTTCCATTGACCATACATACTCAATGTACTATCTACAGAAGCACAACTTCCAAATAGTTACCATTCTCTTCACAATCAAAAAAAGTGCATGTTATTAAGGAAGCTGTGCTATTCACATACCTATGCATGCCTGAAATAATACAATATTGCTTTTGGAAATGCCTTAGTGGATTTAAGTCAACAACTATCAAGCCCTTGGTATGTATAAGGCAAAACATAAGACACTGACAATAAGATGACAATAAACCCCAGTCCCAGACATCAGGCAGCTCACTTTGTGGACGGAGCAGAGATAAAGTGAGTGCATGATTACAGCCACGGAGAGGCTCTAAGTAGTAAGCAGCATGGGTGAATAGAAGAGGTTACATCTTCACGGGTGTATCTGACCCATCCCCCACCAGGGCAGGTGACCCAGGGGAAAGGATTTGTGAGGCTGTCTTTGACTCTGTTCCCACTCATGCTAATGGCTCTTGCTTCAGAATTCCTACAGCTTTTGGGGCCTTAATTAAATTCATGGTAGTATTCCAGACATATGTGGGTATTTGGCAGCTTGCCTACAAGCCTGTGACCACTGAATATGAATGTAGTTTATGTGACTAATTAATATTTCTTCTTGAATCTTGCTAACAATTAAAATTGGATGGTTGTTAAATGACTTTTTATTGAGATATAATTCACATGCCATAAAATCCACCATGTTAAAGTATATAATTTAGTAGTTTCTTTTTAGTATAGTGATATGGTTGTATCATCCAGAATATTTTCATCACTTCAAAAAGAAATCTCATACATATTAGCAGAGACTCCCCATTCCCCCTCCTCTCATCCCCTGGCAACCACGAATCTATTTTCTGTCTCTATGGATTTGCCTAGTGTGGACTTTTCATATAAATGAAATCATACTAGATGACTTTTAAAATGTAAATGTATATGTAAACATGTGTACAGATGAGAAAGTCTAATAATGGTAGTTATTAGACTTTATAACTACCATTATAATTCTCTAATTCTGCGGTCTCTAATTCTGCTATTCACTGATCAACTAAGAACAAATTCCCTCTTCACAATGGCAAAATGAAGTACAAAACTGAAATTAATGAACTGTCTAGTCCTATGAGTCCTAAAAACAGCAGAAGTAAAGCAAAAACACCTCCAGAGATTATTTTCTCTTCTTTGTACTTAAATGATTTGTCATAACTGATCTTTAGTAAAAGGTTAAACAATTCAAGATGAAGAACCTCACAAATTCTTTTTTTTTTTTTTTTTTGGAGATGGAGTCTTGCTCTGTCACACAGGCTGGAGTGCAGTTGCACGATCTCGGCTCACTGTAACCTCCACCTCCCGGGTTCAAGCAATTCTCTTGCCTCAGCCTCTCGAGTAGCTGGCCGCCACACCCAGCTAATTTTTTTTTTATTTTAGTAGATACGGGGTTTCACTATGTTGCCCAGGCTGGTCTAGAACTCCTGAGCTCAGGCAATCTGCCCACCTCAGCCTCCCAAAGTGCTAGGATTACAGGCATGAGCCACCGCACCCGGCCGGACCTCACAAATTCTAAGAAACTTTATCAGGTCATCTTCAAAAGCCAAAAGGCTTGCATTTCTTAGGATTCTTTTCAGGATACAAAGGACCTCCATTAAATTAAACATAAAGTCCTTAGTGTCTGAAGATTTTAAAAAATAGATACTTACAATTTTGTTTTAAGCCAGGCTAATAATGCTCAGTAAACAAGGCAACAAGACCAACACACATACTGACTCTAGCAAACCTTAAAACTTTAAGTAAGAGCTAATGTTATTTTTCTCATTAAATGCAAACTGTCAGCATGTTCTACTAATGAGAATTCTTGGTAAAGAAAGTGTACTGACGTTCAAGTAACTAGAAATCTTTAACTAGCAATACTTACAATTTACCCCAGTAAAGAACCTACAGGCCAGGCGTGGTGGCTCATGCCTGTAATCCCAGCACTTTGGGAGGCCGAGGCAGGCGGATCACAAGGTCAGGAGATCAAGACCATCCTGGCTAACACGGTGAAACCCTGTCTCTACTAAAAATATAAAAAATTAGCCGGGTGTGGTGGTGTGGGCCTGTAGTCCCAGCTACTCGAGAGGCTGAGGCAGGAGAATGGGGTGGAACCCGGGAGGCGGAGCTTGCAGTAAGCTGAGATCGCACCACTGCACTCCAGCCTGGGAGACAGAGTGAGATTCCGTCTCAAAAAAAAAAAAAAAAAAAAAAAATCTACAGAATTACCCAAACGTATAGACAAATTATAAATGCCAAATTGAGCCAAGTAATCAGACAAAAAATTTAAACATTTTTCTCTCTCCTCCACTATTACATAGAAAGCATTGTAACTGTTAGAAAATGTGTTCCTTGTAGATAGCCACCCACTGGCCTTGTTTGATTGCTATCATACCCTCTTTTGCCTTGGGCAATAAATCAGAGGCCTCCCCTACATCTAGGAATCCAGGAGGAATGGTGGGAGGTCGGGGAAGAACTTGGCAAAAAAAAAAAAGTGGGAAAGAGGATTAATACCCAAAGCTGACGACACTGTGGTAAAACAGCATACTGAATCCACAGCAACATTACAGTGTTTATACGCCCGCTCCAAAGAACTTATTCTAAAGAAGTAAAATGAGCAGGAAAAAAGACCAATATGGCTAATATTATATATTTTTCAATATGCCACAGTATTTTTTTTGTTTGAGACAGGGTCTCACTCTGTTTTCCAGGCTGGAGTGCAGTGGTGCAATCATGGCTTGCTGCAGCCTCAATCTCTCAGGCTCAGATGATCCTCTCACCTCAGCTCCCCAGTAGCTGGAACCACAGGCAGGTGCCACCACACCTGGCTAATTTTTGTATTTTTTTGTAGTGACAAGGTGTTGCCCAGGCTGGTCTCAAACTCTTGGCCTCAAGTGATCCACCTGCCTCAGCCTCCCAAAGTGCTGGTATTACAAGCATGAGCCATTGTGCCCAGAGTAGCATTTGTAATAATAGTGAATATTAGAAACCATCTGAATATATAACAGGAATCTATGGAACATACATTTGACAGAATGTTATATAGTCAATATAATAATAAAGGATATAAATTAGTTTTATATACACAGATATATATATACATATCTGTGTGCTGTGTGTGTGCACTTGCATGTGTGTATAGCTGGTATCTGTGTGTTTGCATAGCTGGTATCTCTATAACCAACTCTTACCTTTTCCCTACTTTTCCCTCACCAAGTCCAGGTCCTTCCATCTACATTCTACCCCTTCTTCACTGGGCAGCACATGTTACCCTAATACGATTTCCTTTTCAAGGCTACCCTCAATGTTCATTTTAATTAGATTTCGCTTACAGAAAACATTTTTCTGACTTTAAAAAAACAAAAAACGAAAAAATCAACAAGCAATTTTGTGGTCAAGCTATGCAGTGTGATCTCCTCTAATCCAGAAGCCCCTTCCCTTTATTTCAATGGACCTCTGTAGGACAGTATTTAACAAAGGCGTTAGCAACAATGAAACAACATTCCCTGAACCTGACTGTATGATGCCCTGTTTTATATAAACTATGCAATTACTGCCAGTATGATCCATAGGGATGCATTACTGCCAGTATGATCCATAGGGGTGAATTAAGTTAGCATCGGTAATAGGTGCCAGCACTATCTGGCCACTAATCAAATGAGCGTTTCGTTAACAGCTATTATTCAAATAACAGAAGGTAGTAGCTTCAGAGAGAAGAGCACACTGTTCTGCGGGTACACTGGGCTGAGCCAGGGGATCTCACCAGCCTCAGTGCAACCGAGAGCCCATTTACTTACTGCAAATGTCAAGAGGAGGAACTTGTTGAGGAGTACAGGATTTTCAAGAGCAGTGCCTGATTTTATGGATTCCCATATCTGCCAAAAGAAGAAAAGCGTCAAGGCAGGTTACCAGGCATCTCTGAGCTTCTCACCCCCAGGCGAAGTGTGGAGCTAAAAAGCACCAGGTTCTTCTTTCCTACAGGCCCAGCACCACTTACCCCATACAATGAAGTGGGTTGTTACCTCACTCTGCCCACTTCACACTGCCTCTCTCCCAGCCACACTCCCTTCAACATCTAAGCCAAGTGAGGGAGCCCAGGCGCCTCCTCTCAGCAGATCTCAGCACAGAGGAGGCAACCAGGCCATTTTCATGTCTTCACAATCTCCTTCAGCAAATATTTATTGCCTACTATATACCAGGCACATCAGGGTTACAGAAATAAAAGACACGATCAGTCCCTACCCTCAAGACACTCGCAGTCTAGAGAGAGAGACCGGCATAAACGTATAACTTCACCGCCATGTAGGATTTGCTGTCACAGAAGTGGGTAGAATTTATGGGAGGAATTCTCTGCAGACTCAGCTGGGGAACTGGGAGGGTGAAGAGCCTGGGAGGGGCTCTCAAAGGAAGTACTGTAAAATACACATAGGGGTTTCTTGAAGCCTTGTTTGAGATTATCTTACCCTGAGAGATGAAGAAAGAAGAGCAAACTTCAAATTTATGTATACTCAGCAAGTACTGAAACTAGGAGCAAACGCTGGTGCTGGTCAGCAGCTGTGGATCACAAGATGTTTTTGTAGCTAAGATTCGTAGCTAAACTTGGTGTTACTAAGCAAGACCAAACAGTTGCACTAATAAGAATCATTCCCTAAGTATGGGTGGAAGAGGGAAATAAGTAAGCAGAAGTAAGTTCCTGCTACTGACATACTGGCCTTGGAGGAGCTGGACCACTGAAGAGAGGCTCCCAATTTCTGGTAAGCCAAGGGAGCATGGGGCAGGAGCTGCCAGGAGAATTCTGGGCCCCAGTTGAGGGGTGGGATATTCCTGTGGGGGTGGGGAACCTGCTTTTTTCCAAGATGATAAAGGCCTGACCCAACTCTTTGGAGACTCCCTTTTAAATGTGCAGCCAAAGCAGGAGGCCCAGGAGCAGTCAAGCCACAGGTCAAGAAAAACGACCATCCTCTCCTGAGTCACAGCTGCATCCATCCCAAGGGATGTGAGGGAAGCCTGCCTCAGGACCTGACCACTGCACCCACACCAACAAGATCCATGTCGTAATCAAGACTGGTATAAAGACTCCTTGATTAAAGCAGTTAGACAGGACTGGGATAAACTGCCCCCGCCTCCCATTTTAATTCCTCTCACTAACTCCAATGTAAAGAAGCAAAGGAAAGACATTCCAGGCAGAGAAGATATTGTGTTCCCAAGGAGAGAGGACAGAACAGAAAGTAGGTGGAGGGAATTACATGTGATTTGCTATGACAGACTCAGAGAATGCAAGGGCAAGAGTGAGAGCTTAGAAAGGACAAGAGAAAAACAGGGCCAGGCCACAGAGGCCTTGAAAATCAGATGCAGTAGATTAGATAAGTGAAGACACTGGAGAGACTACGTGATAATCTCCTCTACCCATGGTGCACAGGATTGACAAGCCTCTCCAAGGCACAATAAACAGAGTGCCCAGAGGCATTCAGCCACAGGAACACAACTCTCCGAGGTCTGGCTGCTTCCAAATGCTGGCTGGAGATGAGCAGCAAACTGATGACTTAACCTCTGCCCTGCCATGTTATTTCCAGCCTATCCCAGGTGAGAGCCTGGATGTCCTCTCCCTGACCTTCCTGCCAATACAGAAGGAGACAGCTGGAGTATTGTCTCTTGGGAAATACGCCCAAGCCCACAAGTGTCTTTAAGTTCCTATCATATGCCAGTTTCTGCAGCAGATCCATGTGCCTGATCACAAACACTGCACCTGCCAGGACCACAGGAAATATGACACATACATCACGTTTTCCCAGCTAACCTCATTTGCTGCTTGTTCCAAAAGGAGCTTCTTATCTGCAGTCTTGAAAGACTCGAGTGTGTTGGTGTTATACAGTGTTCCAACAGCTGGGCAGCAACGGGCTGGGGTGGGAGCACTCCTAGATACAAGAGAAACACGGTTAGCCAGGCACAGCTGGGACTCAGAGAGCCAGAGAGAGACAAGTCAACCACCACTGTAGTGGGAGAAAAAGGGTATTGCTCTGTAGGGCAAACAGAAGATTAACTGTATGTTTTCTTGGAAAAGATGAATATCATCACTCAAGAACTAAAAAACAGGCAACTGTATAGGGAAAACCCATATATTCCCTGTACTCTAACCTATCAGGATGCTGTTCTTCCACTGTCCCCCAAAGAGAAGTTCATTTCCTTTTTTTTCTTCTTTCCATCTTTAACCTGAGGGAAATATTGTTTGTTGAGCCAGGAACTGTGCACAGTTTGAATTCTTATAACAGCTCTTTTCCCCATTTAAAGGTTTAAGCAACTTGCCTAAGGTCACATAATAGGCAGAGCTTGAGTCTAAAACCAGAACTAGCTGAGCCCAAGGTACTGTGCTGTGCCTACGCCACCTCTCAGACCCTCCCAGGCTTCAAGGTCCTGCTCTAATCTCTCGTCTTCTGGAAAGCTATCTCCACTTTCTCTGCTAAGAGTTGGCACATAAAACTCAGCGTAATATTTTTGAGCATTTTCAAGAACTACAGTCATACCCACCCAGCTGGAGGACAGTAAGCTCCCTGAGGATAGAAAGTACATGTTCTCCTAACTGTCCCACAACCTAGCCTGCCCCAAACAGGGCTCTGCACAAAACTGCTGCTGGGCAAGCCCCTGATGGTTGTCTGAGTCTCACAGACAAAATGTCTCACACCTGGGCTACCTATCAATCTGTCATGCCACCAGGTTCACACACTCTACATTGCCCCCAAAGGCCTTACAGTCCTCAGAGTAAGCAAAGTCAGGAGAAGAGAAGAGGAGTTGATTCTGAATATGAATTCAGATGTGGACAAATCTGGTCTCTTCTCTGAAATGATTAACTTGCATTTCAGAGTTTACAAATGTTAAATGAAAATATTCATTTCATTAGTAGCCTACTATTGTTGTCACAGTTAATGCAGACAGAATGCCTTTTTACTGACTGCACTGATGATAGCTGCATAGTTTAAAAGAACCTGTGTCTTTTCATCTAGAGTCCATGTAAAATTGGGTTTATGGGGCTGAAGTAGAAATCTAAACCTAGAACAGGTATGAAGGGGTACAATTAATGACATGGCTCTGTCAAATGCCATCTATCAGGCTCAATGACTCTGTCAAATGCCATCTATCAGGCTCAAACACCAAGTCCTCAGGGAAAGCTAGCTTTCAATGGCCACAGCCTTCTCTTGGAAGCTATGAGTCAGCAAATCACAAGTTGTTTGTCACCATGCTCCTCCAATAAAAGAATATTTTTCATCCAGGTGAGATGAGGACATCCAAGCTGGTCTTGAAGAGAGAGAAATCACAAAGGGAAAAGATTAAGCCCAGAGGAAAGGCAAAGAAAGCAGAGCAGTTGGTAAACTAGGCGTTCTACATTCAGACTTGGCTTTATGAAATTACTGCTGAAACAGGATGTGGAAACAGAAGGAAGCATGCTATGATCTAATTTGGACACAAGTACAGAGGAGGAAGGTGCCCTTCTTCCCAAACTTCCCAGGTGTGTAAGAGCCATACCAAAGCCTCACTCTGTGGAAGGAGAAAACTACATACCAAGAGCTCAAGCAACTGCAAGATGGCTAGGCTCCTAGTAGCATCAGCACTTATGCAAGTTAATTAGCCAGGACAATCGGGAGCTTCTGAGAGGCATCTTTCATGACTAAAGTTCTACCATGAGAGGTGGCAGGAAAATGAATTTAAAAAGTGATAATGAGAGAGAAGGAGCCTGAAACTTGGAGATAAGAGAATTTAGTTCAAATCTTGGTTCTGACCCTTACTAGTTTAGTTTCTTATGGTTCCATTTACATGAAATATGCAGAATAGGCAAATCCTCAGAGACAGAAAGTAAAGTTATGGTTGGCTAGGGCTGGTGACTATGCAGGAGCGGGGATGGGGAGTAACTGCTAAGGGTGTCTTTTCTGGGAGATGCAAATGTTCTGGAATTAGTCGTGATGGTTGCACAACTCTATGAATCTACTAAAAACCACTGAATTGTAGAGTTTAAAGGGGTGAATTTTATGGTATATGAATTATATCTCAACATAGGTGCTAAAAAGAATCCGAATTAGAAATTTTCTCCACATACTAAGGCCAACAGTGAACTTGCAATAATGCATATACTAACCTAGTAAAAATGGATCTCACAAAGGCTGGAAGACTGGACCTGCTTTGGGGACATCACAGCTAGACACTTGGCCTTCACTTCATTCAGTCTCGCAGTGGTGACTCGGGAAAGTGCTGGGGCTGTGTTGCACCAGTTATTTACACTTGGCCAACAGGCAGGCAGGTGGTCAGAACGGAATAAATCCTCTGGAAGAGCACCTGTGCTCTTCATACCTGGAGGAATCTACTTCACACACAGCTTCACATGCCCATAGGGAATGTTTGGAACCCAGAAAGCCACAGTCAGTTTGGGGTCATGCTTCTTTGTCGTCTCCTGACTTCCCTAGCGATCACAGAGTTTCTGTTTGTAACATCCTCTAACACAGTCCACTAGTGTCTTTCTATGAACCACACCACATATCCTTTTGACAGCCATGCGCTTAGACCGATTGTAATTCAATTAGACAGTTATTGAGCAAATAGTGCACCCCAGATCTGTGTTGGGTGCTGGTGATACAGCAGAGAATAAGAAAGATACAGTCTGTGCCCCACACATATGAGTGTGCGTAAGACTCCTACTTCCTTCACTACCTTTTCAGTTCTTTGAGGGCAAGAATTATGCCTTCTATTTCTCTAATTAGGTCCAACTTGAGGTTTAGAAAAGAAAAATATTTTTTTTTCTTTTTTTATTTATCTTTTTTTTTTTTTGAGACGGAGTCTCACTCTGTCGCCCAGGCTGGAGTGCAGTGGCGCAATCTCAGCTCACTGAAAGCTCCGCATCCTGGGTTCACGCCTTTCTTCTGCTTCAGTCTCCCAAGTAGCTGGGACTGCCGGCGCCCGCCACCATGCCCGGCTAATTTTTTTTTGTATTTTTAGTAGTGACGGGGTTTCACCGTGTTAACCAGGATGGTCTCAATCTCCTGACCTGGTGATCCGCCCACCTCGGCCTCCCAAAGTGCTGGGATTACAGGCGTGAGCCACCGCACCCGGTGGAACATTCTTTATCAGCTTCACATTGGTATAGAGATTGTCAATCAAAATCTATTTTCCTCCTTGTCAATAGAAATAGAAAGCACACATAACGTTTTAGCTGGGTTCCATGCTTCCCAGTCTTCTTTGCTAGACAGGTAAGGCCACGAGTTCTCCTCAGTAGAATCTGAGTGCAGTGATGCATCTCCCTTCCCGCCAGGGCCTTTAAAAGACCAGGTATGTCTCTTCCACCTTTTTGCACCTTGGCTGTCTTTCCTCATTAATCTGTTGTTACCTGAAAGTGACAATTGTCTTAATCAGCACACAAATGCAAAGTCCTCAGGGATAATGGAGCCACGACATGGAAGAAGACTGGATCAGCCCTGGGCTATTCTATGAGCAAGAAATGAACTTCCTTTGTGTTTGGACCCTTACATTTTTGTGTCTGATTAAGCAGGATACCCTAACTCAAGACAGCATCCTCCAGTTTAAGACAGTTGGTGCCTGATAAAATACTACTCGACTGACAATTCATCTAATACAATTCAGAGAACAGGATCCTTGTGCTGCTGCCTGCAGAGATCCATAAGACTCCCAGGGGCACAGAGTAGAAGGGATTTATCCAGTGCTATGCAAAGCTGAGATACTCTTGACATCTACAAGTGAGTACTGGGATTGTCAGCTATTCAACTGTATGTCATTCCTGTCTGTATGCCCAGCACCTAGCACATTTTATTATCAAGACACAGAGGAAGCAATCAATAAGTTTTCCTGAAATAATGATTACCTCTCCATGCTTATTACAGCACTGAGCACACTACAATGCAAATATTTGCCTTTTACTTCTGTCTCTCATATAGTAGAGGAGCTCTGGAGAACATATTTCGTAGGTCTTTGTATTCCTAACACCTACACATCTGCACATTGTAGATATTCCTTCTTTGATAAAAAAATTCATAAAGACTCTCTACCAACCCATGCAGATACACAGCAATCAAAACAAAGATGGGGTAATAATAAAGGAAATAATTTGGAATAAAGAAATCAGGCCTTCTGAGAAGTCCTAAGCATTTTCACTAAACTTCCCAGCCATCCTAATAGGGACTCAGAAAGTGACAGACTTTTAAAACTGGAGAGAACATTAGAAAGCAAGAATCCATTTTAAAGATGAGGAAACAAAAGCTGAGAAAACTAAAAGGGCTTATTGAAGTAGCACAGTTAATTAGCCATAGACTCCAAATCTTCAAACTTCAAATCCAGGGCTATTTTCACACAATGGGGACTCTATCTTATTTCCACTCACCTCCCACTGTCTACCACAGTGCCTTGCACACTGAGGGTATTCAATGGTTAAAGAAAAAATATGATGAGTGAAAATGAGCTATTTGTGTGAAAGTTATAGCTTGCAGGATCACAGATTTTCTTATCTCCTTTAACCAAAATTTTTAGATTAATGAAGTTTAAGATGCTTACATTTTGTAATAAGTTCAAACTTAACTTCTGTGAACTGTGTTTTTCTAATTAATTGTTCTAAAGAATAAAATCATTAAAACCTTATAAAACAAACAAAACTGCAGTCCAGTAGAAGGATAAGGATAGGAGTGAGGTTAGTCTGAGATAAATATGAGGCTCTCCAGATTACACAAAACAGACTACTGATGCTCCCCCGTACCATCTTCAGACAACTTAATGCTTGTACATTTCCAATATTTTCCTCGTTATATCTTAATGGCTCCAAAATAAGTTAGTTTGCTGAAACAAGAGAGAGATTATTAGGATTTTATTTCTTTTGACAGGTAACCACAAGGAATTTACAATGGAGCAAGAAAGCTCCAAAGGGAACGAGAAACACCAACACATACATTTTTAAAGATACAAATACTAACCTCATTGTGGATGTACGTCATACTTTCAAATTTTGCAACTGAATTGAGATAAAGGGGGAAAAAAGTATTGATTTTCTGAGACTAAAAAAAATTCTAGGGACACTTTATTTTAAATATCCTAATATTTGACTATTGCCACTTTCAAAAGCCAGAAAGACCTTATAAAGCCTTCTTCACCTTCCTAAAATTCCCCATCTTGATATTGCTGAGGTACAATAAAGCAGAAAAACCACTGTAGCCTTTTTCAATTCTCAATAATCTTAAAGGCCCTCATCATGGTTTCAGCTCCACCCTCTTTCTCAAACTGAATTCTTAAGGATCGCAATGACTTAATCAATAAACACAACAGCCCTCGCATTGACCCCTGTGCTTCTGACACTGTTAGTTTCTCTCTCCCTCCAGAAAGCATTTCCTTCTTTGGTTTCTGTAACACTTTTCTGGTTTTCCTCTGACAACCCCTGTGTCCTTCGCTAGATCTGTATCATCTTTCGCCTCCCTAATCAGAGCCATTCACTGTTTGCACCTTTTGTTCTTATACTATACAGATCCTCCTTGACTTACCATGTCCTGATAAACTCACCATAAATTGAAAAAAAATCATAAATAAAAACTCTATTTAATACGCCTAACCTGCCAGACATAGCTTAGTCTAGCCTCTCTTAAACGTGCCCAGAACACTTACATTAGCCTACAGCTGGGCAAAATCATCTTAACACAAAGACTGTTTCATAATAAAGTGTTGAATATCTCAGGTAATTTATTGAATACTGTACTGAAAGTGAAAAAACAGAATGGCTGTATGGGTCCACAAAGTATAATTTCCACTGAATGTGTATCGCTTTCTCACCATCATAAAGTCAAAAAGTCATTAAACCACCATAAGTTGGAGACTATCTTTATTCTCTTTCTCCTCTACCTGGATGTCTCCCAAATCTAGTCTAATCCTCTCTCCCCAACTCCAGTTCCTCCTGGACATTTCTAGTAGATACTGTCATCTCAAACTCAACATATTCTAAACCAAACTTGTCTCCTCCTAAATTTGTATCCCCCTCCTGGTTTCTCTATTTCTGTAGAAGATAGCAAAATCCCCGTAGCTACTCATACTGGGTTTCAGAAATACATTTGTAAATACATTTTTTTCTCTTGCCCCTGCTTTCTAAATTTGGCTAGGTGTGACCCTGGGCAAGCCATTTTTACCATTCGTCCCATGGTTTCCTCATCTGAAAAAGAGAAAAATCACACCTGGCAAGTCTGAAAGAACAGATGTTTATGAAACTGCCTAATTAAGTGCTCAATAAATGTGTCTCTTGGCTGGGTGTGGTGGCTCGATCCTGTAATCCCAGCACTTTCAGAGGCCAAGGCAGGCAGATCACTTGAAGTCAGGAGTTCGAGATCAGCCTGGCAAATATGGTGAAACACTGTCTCTACCAAAAAAAAAAAAAAAATTAGCCAGGCGTGATGGCACGTGCTTGTAATCCCAGCTGCTTGGGAGGGTTGAGGCACGAGAATAGCTTGAACTCAGAAGGCAGAGGTTGCAGTGGGCTGAGATTGTGCCACTGCATTCCAGCCTGGGTGACAGAGTGAGACCCTGTCTCAAAAAAAAAAAAAAAAAAAAAAGTGTCTCTTCTCTCCAGCAACTCCCCATAGCTCCCAAGCAGATAAAAAAAATTCTTCAAGGATATATCTATCATATTCCTTTACATAGCACTATAATGCCTTGCACAGTGGCTTGTATACAGAAGTAGCCTAATAAACATTCATTGATCAATGCCCATAGACAAGCAACTAAAGGAGTGAATCGAGAGAGGTATCAAGAAAAGATCACAAAATATTAACTACAATCAAAATCAAGAGGGATATTATCTATGTCTCAATCAATCTAGAAGGCATCTGGCACCTAATTGGCTCTGATATACGTGGTGAAAAATGAACCAGACAGACCTAAGCATCTAGCATTCACCTCTATGGGAGGTATAAAAGAATCACAAGGGGGCTGACTCTGCTCACCGGGAGCTTCACTAGTCCTCCTGTGGTCCACATATGAGGGAGGTAAGCATGCTCATTCCTTGCCAAAAGTAGTGTTCTTTACTTCAGATTTTGAACAAATAAATACTCACATGTCAAAAGCACTGAACTCCAATGTTAAGCGAGCTGGCAGCCCAGCAGAGTCACCTGGACAGAAGCATTATCACATTTTCAATGACAAGTCAGAAATAGCAGCATTCATAACAAAAATGCTTATGAATAGTTTTCTTCTCTTTGTTGAGCCCAAGGCGCTCCATCCAATTTCTGATTATCTATGCTACATAGATAATATATGTATGGATAGATAATAGCAGAATGTGACAGAGCTCTTGTGAATATGAGACATTTGCCAAGAATATAAAAAAGATTCAATGGAAAAAAATATTTCCAATCTCTTCCCCCAGCAATGCTAAGTAATGGGTATTATTTGGATTAATAATTTGAGTTTCACTACTCTCTTTCTTTTTCCCCACAACAAGAGAAAATAAATGAAAATGAACTGAGATCAAAAAGTCAGGAAGTAAAATAGAAACTAGTGAAGAGCACTGATTACAAAAGACAAGGCTGTCTCTTTCTAAAGGAAAGCTGACACTATACTGGAGGACAGAGAGGATAACAGAAGACAATGGAAAATGAAATTTACAATCACCTACCATTGTAGTAATAACCCTTAATGTCCTTGGGAGCTTCATCCAACCGATACTCATTCAGCTTCTTCTGGGTCAACTCATGCCAGAACCCAACATCCAAGGCACTGCTAAAGGGGGCAAACTGCAGTTTAGAGAGTCCAGGATCCCCCGTAGCTGCTGCCATTATTTCTTGCCTACTAAAAAACAAAACAGAACACAGCAAAATAACATATCCATGCAAAACCTGATGAGAGAGAACACTTGTAATAAAGCTTAATTCAAACAAACAAAAAGTAATGAGATGCTTACAGGCTACCTTAAGACACAACTTCTTTTTGGATTGTGGTAAGAAACACATAACATATACTTTACCATCTTCATTATTTTGAAGTGTACAGTTGGGTGGTATTACGTATAATCACAATGTTGTAAAACAGATCTCCAGAACTTTTTCCTCTTGCAAAACTGGAACTCTATACTCTTTAAACAATAACTCCCCATTTCCTTTCTTCCAGGACCTTGTACCCACCATTCTACTTTCTGTCTATACGGGTCTGACTACTTCATGTAAATGGAATCATACAGTATTTGTGTTTTTATGACTGGCTTATTTCACCTAAGACACAACTTTGAAAACCATCCTAATTGGCCTGTGTTGTCAAGCCGATTCTCCTCACAACAGTGATTTTTCTTTTTTTTTTTTTTTTTTTTTTTTGAGACGGAGTCTCGCTCTGTCACCCAGGCTGGAGTGCAGTGGCCGGATCTCAGCTCACTGCAAGCTCCGCCTCCCGGGTTTACGCTTTTTTTTTTTTTTTTTTAATTGAGATGGAGTCTCGCTCTGTAACCCAGGCTGGAGTGCAGTGGCGCGATCTCGGCTCACTACAACCTCCGCCTCCCAGGTTCAAACAATTCTCCTGCCTCAGCCTCCTAAGCAGCTGGGACTACAGGCGCATGCCACCAGGCCCAGCTAATTTTTGTATTTTTGGTAGAGACGGGGTTTCACCGATGACACAGTGATTTTTCTAAGTAATCCTTTGTGGCCTTAATGTTTATGCTTCTTTCTTCCTTGAGTCAGTCTGACTGATGATGCACTACTGTTATTCCTTCTTCGACACAGACACTGTCTCAGAAGATTTTGCCATCTTGTGTGGTCCTGGAGAACTCTGCAAGTACAAAATCTTACATCCCGCTACTCAGAAATACAACAACCCAAACTGTCAGAATTCTGTGTATGAGAGCAGTGCTTTAACTCCTCTAGCTGAGGCAGATAATGAGGATACATTTCTCCCCACCTCCCACAGTACCTAAATTTCTTTGAAATCTCATATTTTATCTTTTCAATGCATGGAAATTTTGTATTTTGTGCCATGATACATATTTTATTATTTCATTTCCCCCCCCAAATCATCTAATAAATTTGACCTTCCTGGCAATCATGCATATGTATGCTGTAACTTTCTATAATCCCTCCACACTCTCAGGGGTAACATACCCCAGTTTGAGAAGGACAATACTAAAGAAATGTGGCAGCTCCAAAAAGCAAATTGATGAGGTCTGTTCACTTTCCCTTCTGTCCAATTACCCCACAACCAGATATACAAATATTTCTGCAGCAGAACATATGAACAGTCATATGGGATACTTTCTTTTTTTTTTTTTTTTTTTTTTGAGACAGGGTCATGCTCTGCTGCCCAGGCTGCAGTACAGTAGCACAATCTCAGCTCACTGTAACCTCAGCCTCCTAAGCTCAAGCAATCCTCCCACCTCAGCCTCCCGAGTGGCTGAGACTACAGGCATGGGCCACCATGACTGGCTGATTTTTCTGTATTTTCAGAAGAGACCAGGTCTTGTCATGTCGCCCAGGCTGGTCTTGAGCTCTTGGACTCATGATCCTTCTGCCCCAGTCTCCCAAAGTGCTGGGATTACAGGCATGAGCCACTGTGCCTGGCCAAATGGGATACATTTTTAAAAGACAGCTCATATCTACTCAGGGAGGTTTTGCTTGAGTTTTGTGCCAAGACTATTAGAAAGCTTTCAGTTTTCCAAACTTGTTGGATTTAGCATTAGAGATAAGGAGCTTTGGATTGATAGAAACTGTATAATGAAATACAAAGCTAGTGCTCCTACATAAAAGGTATTCAAATCAAGAAGAACAGGATGAATGTGGGGCGGAGCCTTGGGAAAGACACCGTGAATAAGATGGGCACCGAGTGATGTTGAAAAGGATGGGTAAGGTGGGGGGGAGAGGATGGGTGGAGGGCAGAAGGAACAAGAAGAGCAGAGGAATACTCATGGCAGAAATATGGACGCATGAAACCAGCTGTCCTCATGTGGACGGTCTGTGCTGTGCAAGAGCAGCACACACAGAGCTGAGCCGGTGACATGGGTGAACACCTATGGAGAAGCCTCAAATGCAAGGCTAACAAATTTCGGAGTGGGAAGCCAGTGGCAGTCCGGCATGATGAATATGATTCTGCAGTGGGTAAAGGGCTTTGAAGGAGGCAGGCAGGGAAATCAGCTAAGAGCCCAAAAATGTATGAAGACCTGGATTAGAGCAGAGGAGTAAGACTGAAAAGGAGGGGACCCTTGTTGGGGCTGATTTAAAAGAAAAGGTGACCTAAATTGGTATCTTGGTGGACTCAAGAAATGAAAAGAGAGAATAAAGTCCTTGGGGTGTCAAGCCATGAATGGCTAGGAGAATGGCAGCTTGAGTGAAAGACAAGACCCTTGAGAGGCAAAGCAAGTTTCAGAAGAGTAATAATGAAAGACATTTTCAGCTGTGGACAACAGCAGGGCAAAGATAAGCCAAGGAAACTGGACATGGATACTGAGAGAACAGCTCACACAGGTGACAATGATCAGCTCTTAGAAGTTACTCAGAGAAAGAAAAGCCCCACAAAGTCCTAGAGAATGTCCACAGTTAGGGAGTAAAAAGAAATAGAACCAGTAGGCCGGGTGTGGTGGCTCATGCCCATAATCCCAGCACTTTGGGAGGCCAAGGCAGGTGGATCACCTGAGGTCAGGAGTTCAAGACCAGCCTGAACAAAATGGTGAAACCCCATCTCTACTAAAAATACAAAATTAGCTGGGCGTGGTGGCACATGTCTGTAGTCCCAGCCACCCGGGAGGCTGAGGCAGGAGAACTGCTTGAACCCAGGAGGCGGAGGTTGCAGTGAGCCGAGATTGCGTCATTGCACTCCAGCCTGGGCAACAAGAGTGAAACTCCATCTCAAAAAAAAAAAAGATAACAGACAGTTGTATATAAACTGCAGACGGTGGTTCCTGGTGCCTTCAAGGTTGTACGTCTGAAGCCTAAAATAAAGTCTGCCTATCTAGAGGTGGCTGGTTCACGAGGTTGGTTGGTCAGTGCTGGTCACGAGGTTGGTAGTCAGTGACAGCTACCTGGAGAAGAGGAAGGAGAAGGCCAAGATCCACTACCAGAAGTAAAAACAGCCCATGAGGCTGCAGAAACAGGCGAAAGAGAATGTGAAGAAAACTGATGAATACAGAGGTCCTCAAGACCATGGGCTCCTGGTCTGAGCCCAATAAAGACTTCTTATTCCTCACGCTTGGCCTGGCCTGCCCCTCCTCCATCACCGCACTGGGATGTGGGGGACCCAGGTGGCAGCCCAGGTACCGAAGGCAGCCTGGGACTTAGAAAGATGCGAAAGAGGAAAGGGCCTTAGTCACTGCCTTTCTGTAGTTATCTGAAACAATTCTAGGAGTTGTGCAGACATAATTTGCCATGACTTACTTGTTCATGAGACAGTTTATAAGAACAACTAGTTACTTCTGTTTCAATATTAGCAAAAGTGAGCTGGAACACTAATTGGAGGGCAGCCCTACCCTGTGAATGAGGCATCTATTTCCCACCTGGTCATATACTATAGACTGCACCTGCTAGGATGTGAGAAAACACACGGGGAGGATATGAGTTTGCTGTTGTACAAACATTATTTATAGAAGCAGAGACTGGGAAAATGTGCAACCAAAGGGGTTCCAGGTATTGCCCTTGTTCCTTCCCTGTACTTTGTAAACAGAAACAAATAAACTACTTTTACAGAGAGAGACCAAAAAAAAAGGCCCAGTGCAGTGGTCCATGCTTGTAATCATAACTCTTTGGGAGGCTGACGCAGGAGGATCACTTGAGCCCAGGAGTTTGAGACCAGCCTGGGCAACATGGTGAGACTCCATTTCTACAAAAAAATTTTAAAATTTGCCGGGTATTGCAGGGCACACCTGTAGTCCCAACTACTCGGGAAGCTGAGGTAGGAAGATAGCTTGAGCCCACCAGGAGGTTGAGGCTGCAGTGAGCCATGATTGCACAAAAGTAATTTGCATAAGAGGCACATCATTTAAATATTTCTGACTTATTTGGCCTAGGGAAATTGTGAACAGAACCCAAGGGCCTATTTCACAAGAGGATATAGTTGATGTTCAGCTGCTGAAACTGTTCCATGACAGGCTGAAAACAGAAAAGTCTTAAGTTGCACAGCAGCATGATGAGGAATCTTCTGGAAATACCTAAATAGGACAATCTATGGTAAAGGTATCACTTAGGAACATATACATCTATGTCACATCACTATAGTCCTTAAGCTGGAAGGGAAGATTTAAGAAGTAATGGTCGGAGGGGAATTTGGGGGGAAGTGAGTCCTAGGTAGTTATTCATGTGTCACTAATCTAAATCCAAACATTACTTACTTCCTGAAAATGTAAGGCTTGCCTGTATAACCCTGGACAGTGCAAGTGAAACTTCGGCCTCTGCTTAGCTTAGAAAGACAAAGGATTGTTTCTATCACACTTCAACATTATATTCAGACACAGTCAAGGAAAGAAATTAACATAGGCATCAATGTAAGTGTGTTTCAATTTTATTTCAAACTATTTCAGGATGTGAAACCCAGGAGTTACACAAGATGGGATTGTGTCACTGCCAATTAAACAGGAAAGGTTTTGATAGGGATTCAACACTGTAATGAACAAGAACTCTAGCAGTGTAAGAAAGCCTGCAGTGGCCAAGAAGTTCAGTCAAGATTAAACTGAAATAGCAGGGTGTGTGGTTAACCAATACAACCCCCCTGGGGCTGTGTCTGCCACCCAAACTTGGTGCAAATTTCAGACTTTAATGAAAATAAAACTGAGTCACTCAGCATGAGTAGGAGCTCAGAAAATGTCACTGAATTAGTACTTATCAAAAGTTTCTGTCCAAATGGACCTAAATCTTTTGTTTTTTAAGATCAAATCCCCACAGGAAACGTTCAGTGGTGTTTGCCTCCGAAGAAGGCTGCTAGAGGGTCAGGAGAGAGGAGTGTAGGGAGACTTATTTTAACTGCAGGACCTTTTTTGCCTCTTAAAGTTTGTATTATGTATATAAAATAACAATATAGAAATAACTAAAATAATTAAAGAAAAAAGTCCTAACCCAATGGCAAGAAGAAGACAAAGAGAGAGAGAAAAAGACCAGCAGTTCGACTGCTTTGGTTCCAAGAAATCATAGCTGGAAGATTCCTGAAACAAGAACCATGTCTTACTCATCTTTCTTCAGGACTGAGCACAGTGCCTGGATCATATTAAGAGCTCAGTAAAGATTGAAATGAAATAATAGCTCTCTTTTCCCACAAAGGGCCAATGGATGGATGCTATATAGTAAGATAAATTTCAGCAGAGTTTAAAACTTACTAATAGCTTGAATTGTCCAAACAGGAAATAGATCAGAGAGACAATGAGCTCTCCATTAGTAGAAGTGTTCAAGCATATATTGGATGATTATTTGCCATGTAATACTGCACAAAGCATTACTGTATCAGGCAGTCAAACAAGACCCGGGTTTTGCAAGCTTTTCCTGAAGAGGGCCAGATAGTAAATATTTTAAGGCACTGCAGGCCTCAAACAGTCTGTTGTGTATTTTATTTTTTTACAACCCTTAAAAAAATGCAAAAAACATTCGTAGTTCCTGGACTACACAAAAAAAGGCCTCAGGCAGGATCTGACCCACAGGCTGTAGTTTGCTGACCTCTGGACTAAATGATCTTCCAAACCTATTATCCTTTGATTCTTTGAAGGTGCCAATAACGTATTTTGTTTTGAAGGAGACTGACATCTTTGGCATAATCTTTTTTAAGGGCAGTAAAGATCAGTGAGGGCTGCTGAGGGCGAAGGCCCGATTCTAAGGCCACATCTGCTGGTCTGCAATAGGCACCTTGTAACGCTGCAAATACTTCTTTATGAACTGGTAAATATAGTCTACTCAAAACATTCACACATCTCTCAGCATCATTAAGCCAAGACGAAGCTCATTTGATATTTATTGAGGCTCATAACGTTCCGGAAAGACTGCATCAGCAGCATTCTACATCCTAAGCAGGCATATGACTACACCTCTGATGGTTTCCTTATGCTTTCTCCCAGACCCCTGTTGTTGCCTTCTGACTTTTCTAGTCCTACCCCGCAGCCCTATCACTCCTCACCTGTGACTTGATGCTCCTTAACAGTGGCTCTCGGGCCCCCATGGCCTAGAACCGACCGCCCCTATGTCTGAAAAGTGTTCCCTGTTCTCCCTCGCCTTGCTTCTGTGACTGCCTGGCATTTTGAAAAGCCAGCTCAGAGGTGACCTGCTCGGGAAAGCCTTCTCAGAGGTGCCTTGCCTGTCTTCACTCCCCTCATACTCCTCCCCTGGCAGCTATACTTAATCACTCGTGGCTCTAAGCCACCTAGACAATTGGTATTGTTTTTCAACTCTTTGCTTACCTGTTTGCCTCCACCAAACTTGATTGTAAATTCTACAAATATAGATCCTGGGTCATATTCCTTTCAATGTCCCTAGTTCCTTGCAGAGTGGCTCTCAAACATTACTAGGATGAATTTTAGAAACCTTTTATCAGCCAGACACAGTGGCTCACACCTGCATTCCAGCACTTTGGGAGGCTGAGGCAGGAGGACTGCTTGGGGACAGGAGTTCATGACCAGCCTGGGCAACATAGCAGGACACCATCTCTAGAAAAAATTAATTTACAAATAAAAATAATAATAATAAAAGGTTGGGTGTGGTGGCTCACACCTACAATCCCAGCACTTTGAGGGTCTAAGGCGGGAGGACAGCTTGAGCTCAGGAGTTTGAGAACAGCCTGGGGAACATGGGCAACATTCCTTCTCTACGAAAAAAAATTAAAAAGTTAGCTGGTAATGGTGGTGGCATGTGCCTGTGTTCCCAGCTACTTGGGAGACTCAGGCAGAGGATCGCTTAAGCCCGGGAGATTAAGGCTCCAGTAAGCCAAGACAGCACCACTGCACTCCAGCCTAGGTGACAGAGCCAGACCCTGTCTCAGAAAAGAAAAAAAAACCACACAAAACAACAAGGAACTTTCTATAGATATCCTCCCCAAAAGAAACAAAAGAAAGAAATAATCCAAACTTCTATGACTATGAGAACAAACCCCAGAAGCTAATTACCACAGAATATGGAGTAAGGAATGAAGAACATATGACGATATGCCATATAACTTAGGTCTCTAAACCTACTATTGTTTTTTCAGGACAAAGACTTTGGCGGGCAGGAAACATGCATACACAAATCAGTGCAAATAAAACCTTACTCAACTGCATATGAAAGTAGTCAAGAATAAATGTTTCTTTCTGAAAGAGTTCCAGTAGCTACTAGTGACAATATCTGGTCATTAAGATAGCATTTTAATGAAGAGATTAACATCAGCAGCAACGTGACAAACAGACACTGTGTGCTATCTGATAGAATTCCATGGAAAGAACACAGCATCTGTAGTGTTTGGATGAAAATACACAACCTGGATCTCATGGGAGGAAACATCAGATAAACCCAAGCTGAAAAACATTCTACAAAATGACCAGGATTATAGTCTTCAAAAGTGACAAGGTCTTAAAAGTCAAAGGAAGACAAGGAGTTGTCCCAGATTGAAAGACACCACAAAGACGTGACAGCTGGGGGCCACGTGTGATCCTGGAATGATGCTCCACTATAAAAGCGCATTATTGGGACTAAAACTGAATGGGAATCTCTGGGAGATGGATAAATGGAAGGTCTCTGTCTTATTCTTATAGTATTTCTGTAAGTTTGAAACTGTTCCAAAATAAAATAGTAAGAACAATTTTATCACCCAGACACACACAGCTTTATACTTTGTTCAACAGGCAAAACCAACCAACCTGACAGAAGTTAGAATGGTGATTACAGGGTGAGGTGGGGCTACTGACAGAGAAGGCCATGAGGAAGGCTCCTGGGGAGATGGAAATATTCTATATCTTGAGCTGGGTGGTGGTTACAAGGCATATACCTATGTAAAAAGCCACAGGCTAAACATTTGCAATCAGTGCACTTTATGTGTGTTATCCATGAATAAAGAAGTAAAATAGGGCCAGGTGCAGGCTCACACCTGTAATCCCCGCATTTTGGGAGGCTGAAGCAGGAGGATTGCTTGAGCCCAGGAGTTCAAGACCAGCCTGGGCAACACAGTGGGCCCCCATCTCCACAAAAAATTAAAAAATTTGGCTGGGCGCGGTGGCTCAAGCCTGTAATCCCAGCACTTTGGGAGGCCGAGGCGGGTGGATCACGAGGTCAGGAGATCGAGACTATCCTGGCTAACATGGTGAAACCCCGTCTCTACTAAAAATACAAAAAACTAGCCGGGCGTGGTGGCAGGCGCCTGTAGTCTCAGCTACTTGGGAGGCTGAGGCGGGAGAATGGCGTGAACCCGGGAGGCAGAGCTTGCAGTGAGCCGAGATCACGCCACTGCACTCCAGCCTGGGAGACACAGCGAGACTCCGTCTCAAAAAAAAAAAAAAAAAAAAAAAAAAAAAAAATTGCCAGGCACCTGTAGTCCCAGCTACTTGGGAGGCTGAGGTGAGAGGATCACCTGAACCCAGGAGACTGAGTCTGCAGTGAGCCATGATTGTGCCACTGCACTCCAGCCTGAGTGACAGAGTGAGAACCTGTCTCAGGAAGGAATTAAAAAAAAAAAAAAAAAAAAGGCCAGGCACAGTGGCTCACACTTATAATTCTAGCACTTTGGGAGGCCAAAGCAGGATGATCACTTGAGCCCAGGGGTTCAAGACCAGTCTGAGCAACATAGTGAGACCCCCATCTCTACAAATAATTTTTAAAAATTATTATGGAGTGGTGGTGCACGCCTGTGGTCCCGACTACTCAGAAGGCTGAGACGGGAGGATCACCTGAGCCCAGGTAATCCAGGCTGCAGTGAGCCATGACTGCACCACTGTATTCCAGCCTGGGCAACAGAGCAAGACCCTGTCTCGAAAAATAAAATAAAATAAAAAAGTTGAATAAAACTCCTATCTTTAAACTATACCAGTCCTACGAAGAGAACCCAACAGTTAACAGATGACCTACTTAAATTTAGCTTTGGTAAAAAGCAAATCATTACTCTAAATAAGGAGCCTAAATGGGAAATCATTTCCATAAAGTTTTCTGGCATTTTGTGATTAAAGAAGCTAAGGATGGAAGTATTTGGGCCTGGCTGCTTATAGAATTAATTGAAGCAGAAGTGCTTCCTGGAGTGAGACTGCCCAACCATTCTCCCTCTAGGATTGGACACAGCAATTATCAAGCCAGTGTAGAATTTTTTAAAATGAAGACGTGTAGGATATTTTTTAAATGAAGAAATACAGGATTTTTTAAATGAAGAAGTAATTCACTTTAAAGTGAAGAAGTAATTGTAGAAAATAAACAACAGAGGGAGAGAAAAAAGCAAAAAAACAAAGCCAGGTGCGGTGGCTCATGCCTATAATCCCAGCACTTTGGGAGGCCGAGGCGGGTGGATCACGAGGTCAGGAGGTCAGGACCATCCTGGCTAACACGGTGAAACCCCGTCTCTACTAAAAATACAAAAAATTAGCCGGGCGTGGTGGCGGGCACCTGTAGTCCCCGCTATTCGGGAGGTTGAGGCAGGAGAATGGTGTGAACCCGGGAGGCGGAGCTTGCAGCGAGCAGAGATCGCACCACTGCACTCCAGTCTGGGCAACAGAGCGAGGATCCATCTAAAACAAACACACAAGCAAACAAAACAAAAACAAAAAGAACCTGTCTTTAGGGGAAACTAGACACATAGGCCACTAGTTTCCATAAACCAGTCTGACAATGTTAAAAATTATCACACTCTAATTTTTCAGTGTGTGTTTTAGTTTTTTGTCTGTTTGCTTTAGGAGAGCAGGGGAGTTTTTTTCTGTTTGTTTTTGAGACGGAGTCTCGCTCTGTCGTCCAGGCTGGAGTGCAATGGCATGATCTCAGCTCACTGCAACCTCCGTCATGCGCCACCATGCCCAGCTAATTTTTGTATTTTTAGTAGGGTTTCATTATGTTGGCCAGGCTGGTCTCGAACTCCTGACCCCAGGTGATCCACCTGCTTTGGCCTCCCAAAGTGCTAGGATTATAGGAGTGAGCCACCGTGTCCACCATGAGCAGAGGAGTTTTTAATGGTTCAGGGAAAGGATGCTAAAAGCAGAGGTAATGTAATGCAGTCAGGTATCCGGTCCTTCAGTCAGATAAACCCGAGTGTGGATTCCACCTCCACCTCCCATTGGCTGAGAAGCCTAAGGCAGGTTAGGGTGGGTTCCTTCACCCCCCTGCACCTGGATTTACTCAGGTGTAAGATAAAGACAGGTATACCTACTCCAGAACTTGCTGGGAGGGCTAAATGTTTGTGACGTGCTTATTACAGTGCCTGGCATACAGCAAGCAGTCAATAAACGGTAGCTGCTGGTAGTTTTTCTTGTCGCTGCCCCATATTAGCCAACAATGCCTGACTAATGTGGTTCCTATTCCCCATGCTCACTATGAAAATTTCCTCTGCCTAAAACACACCTCATTTAAAGCCTACCTCCCTCAAAAGAGCGCTGCAATCACAACAGAGGCTTAATTAAAAGGAAATGGTCAGTCTCCCACTACAGGTCATCAAGAAGTCCAAAAGAACAAGTTCTAAAGGGCAGCGAGCACTCAGTGTCCGATTTCTCTGAGCCCATGTGGGGCCATTCACTTAGCAGAAGTGCCAGAATAACTGCAATTTGGCCCTGAAGTGCCTTCTCTGGGCCAAAATGGAACACATAGAGCAGGCTTCTATTCTCATTTTCCCAGCTGCGGGGCTGCAAGCTCTGGCAGTCATTAAAATAAGCACCAAACCACATGACCAAGTCCCGCTGACAAACAGCATATGTTCTTAGCTGCTGATGTGTAAAAAGGAGGTGGAAATCACCAGGAGTGGGGAGGGGGCTGCTTTGGCATATGGAGCCAATGTACATTTTATAGACAAATGATGCTTCTGCAACCTCATGAGTTTCGGAAACAATCTGCAAGGCTGTTAAAGAGGGAGGTTTAAAGACTTCTCTTCCAAAAGAAGGAAAAAAGTTCTAAACTTAGAAGAAAGAGTAGGCTCTACCGGAAGATGAGAACTCAGGACTCCTACAGGGAAACCAGCTGGGTATGGAAACCTCACTTCCTTTTAAAAGTTGCATTAGAGTCAAGATGTCCCTGAGCCAAACTAACATCTCCACAAGACATCAAGTCATCAAGCCAGACAAATGGGTCTGTGACTGTGCTTTCTGGTGATTTCTGTGGTAACAGCTGATCACACTGGCAGTTAGGAAAATTGCTATGATGGGTGAGTTGTCCTCCTCACCTCCAAGCCACCTCTGAATCAACGGGATTTCTTCTTCAGTGGGTCAACCAGGGAACAAGCAGTCACATCCACAGTCTTCAAACTCTATCTGTCCTTCTCATTGGTTACTTCCAGGAGCTGTTTTTCTTTTATTTTGGTTTCCTTCTGCTATAATATCTTTCACCTTCACATGCAATCTGGTGTCCATCAGCCTGAGTTTTTGAGAATGGATGCACTGGATACCAGCATTATGGGGTTTGAGAAGCCTACATGGGAGGGATAGTGACAGCTGAGAAAATGTGGGAAAGAGGAGAGAGGAAGTAATACTGCCAGGAAGATGGAGGGCAGTGTGTCTCCTTCTGAGTCCTTTTGTTACCTCCACTGATCAACAGTGTTGCCCATTCCTCTGTTCATCTGAGAGACAGTCACCTGGATTCGTCTGAATCACTGTGGAGCCCTATGCCAACCAACAACTAAAATCTAAGATGGTTTCCTAAAAGCTGGCTGAGTTATGAAGGCTTGCTTCTAAAAAACAACATCTCTGTGGTTTTCATTTCTGGTGATCTTTAAAGAATCCTAAGAAATGGGAGAGGTACTGAAAAACTGGCTCGAACAAAGGCCTGATTTCAGATTTTCAAAATGTTTGATTTTTCTTTTTTTCTTTTTTTTTTTTTTTCGAGACAGAGTTTCGCTCTTGTTGCCCAGGTTGGAGTGCAATGGCATCTCAGCTCACTGCAACCTCCACCTCCCACATTCAAGCGATTCTCCTGCCTCAGCCTCCCGAGTAGCTGGGATTACAGGCGCCCGTCACTACGCCCAGCTAATTTTTTATATTTTTAGTAGAGATAGGGTTTCACTATATTGGCCAGGCTGGTTTCAAATTCCTGACCTCAGGCGATCCACCTGCCTCAGCCTCCCAAAGTACTGGGATTACAGGTGTGAGCCACCGTGCCAGCCTGATTTTTCAAAGATAAGAATAAAGATGGGTTCTAAAGACCACTGGATGGAAGTTTTGCTCCCAGGATAGGCCCATATGGGCCACTCTAGTCCACTTAGCACCTTTGTACAATCAGAAAATTACACCCGTTTCAAGATTTTACTTCCTTTAGAGAAATGTTGTAATATACTGATTAGGTTAGCTCAAGACATAGTAGCCTTCTCTGCCACTGTCATTACAAAAGTGCACCCACAATACCTACGATATAAATGGAACGCCCTTTGATGTGGCCTCTTGTGCAGTGCACAGCCTACATAACTGTATGAGGCAGCCCTAAGTCATCACAAGAGGCCAATATGGTTTCTCTAAGAAAAAGTCACGACAGAGTAACTGCATTCCTACCTTGATCAGGGAAGAATCATAGACACAGGACACACAGGTCTCAGAAATGTCTCTCACAAGGTTGCTCTAGAAATCCCGGTAGACAAGATGAAGATACAGGAATTGAATCCTGACATAATTAGAGGGATTAAGAACTGGTAAAATAATCTTATTCAAAGGATCTTGGTTACTGAATTAATTAATGTTAATTAGAAAGGAGCTAATAGCAGCAGGTCTTTGGCTTGGTCTCTGGGCCTGTCCAATTTATTTTATTTATTCACATGAATGAATATTTATCAACATTTACTAAGTATTTCATGTGCACTGAACACTATGCTGGGGCTAAAAGCAGGGGGAATAGGCAAATAAATAAATATAGTCAATATTCTTATTGCCATATTTTACCAATAGCTTGGATAATGATATAGATTTGCTTATCAGTTTCATACACATCATGACACAAGAAGAAACAGGCAATATAAGTGACTAAAATTCAGGATAAAAAAAGATTCCGACCATCTGGAATGGCAGGCCTATTTTAACAAGATTTGAAATTTTATAGCAGTAAATCTAGGGCTTTAAATCTAAGTTCAAGAAAACAATTGGACAAGGCAGATGGTCTACTAGACCGGAAAGAGCATAGGTTCATAAGCCAGAGAGACCTGAGTTCACATTCTGTCTCTGCTACTTTCTAGCCACACCACCTTGGACACGTCATTCAGCTTCTCCGAGTCTGTTTCCTCTTCTGTTAGACAGGGATACCACCTACTGTGCAGAATTATTGTGAGGATTCAACTAGAAAATGCATACATCTGGCCCATAGGAGGCACTCAAAAAGCAGGACTAACATCATATTGTTTACCAGTAACATGCCTGGCCAACATGGTGAAACCCTGTCTCTACTAAAAACACAAAAAAGGGCCGGGCATGGTGGCAGGTGCCCATAATCCCAGCTACTCGGAAGGCTGAAGGTTGAGAATTGCTTGAACCCGGGAGGCGGAGGTTGCAGTGAGCTGAGATCGCACTACTGCACTCCAGCCTGGGTGATAGAGCAAGACTCTGCCTCAAAAGAAAAGAAAAGAAAAGAAATTGGGGTTTCCATTATAGTTTCTTCAATAAACAGTTACATTATATACTTGTCCCTGTGCTACATTTCAGGGTTCAATGGCAAAAAAAACTACGGTCCCCACCTTTAAGGAGCTAACAATTTTGAAGCCAAAACAGACGGCAAAACAGAAGAGGAATCAGAGTATAGCAATTTGGAGGTAAAACAAATACAGTGTAGCCTGGTGTTGGTATAAAATGTTACAGGAGGAAGGACATCTAAATTAGACTGATGAGGCAACAGTGTTTCCTATAGAAACCCTTAAGCTAAGGTGTGTTTGTTTGTTTGTTTGTTTGTTTGTTTGTTTTTGAGATGGAGTCTTAAGACAGAGTCTTGCTCTGTCACCCAGGCTGGAGTGCGGTGGCGCAATTTCGGCTCACTGCAACCTCCGCCTCCTGGGTTCAAGCGTTTCTCCTGCCTCAGCCTCCTGAGGAGCTGGGATTACAGGCACCCACCAACATGCCTGGCTAATTTTTGTATTTTTAGTAGAGACGGGGTTTTACTATGTTGGTCAAGCTGGTCTCGAACTCCTGACCTTGTGATCTGGCCACTTCAGCCTCCCAAAGTGCTGGGATTACCGGTGGGAGCCACCACACCTGGCCAAGCCAAGGTTTTAAGAATGTCCTATAGAAACCCTTAAGCCAAGGTGTTAAGAACATCCAAGTAGATTCTCAACAGGGGCCCTATTGGCATGTTGGATGGGACAATTCTTTTTTGTTTAGAGCTATTCCTGCACATTGCAGAATGTTGAGCATCTCTGGCTCTCTCTCAATAAATGCAGTAATGCCCTCTGGTCAATGTCACAAAACAAAGCAAAATAAAACAGCTCCACAAACTTCCAAACTCACTGTTGATGGTTGGGAAAGGGGCGGGCGGGGGGGGGGTTAGATGGCAGCACTAGCCCCACGCAAGGACCCCTGGATTAGGAGGCTAGAGGCAGGAACTGGGGACTCTCCAGGCAAAGGAAGGAAGCTGACTCAGCTCCACATCAACTACAGAAACACCCCATGGCCTCTGCATAAGCTTAGAATTTTCTTGGCCACCTCCACATATCCATCATCTAGTGATTTTCTTTGCTCACTTTTCAAATCACAGCTCAATCATCACTTCTGAGGGAAGCCTTCCCTGACTCCCTCAGCTTCTGATTAGGTTGATCCTCCTGTATTCTAGTCCTCAAAAAGCACCAACTACCTCACCTTCGTAGCACATACGCAGTTATCCTCCTCGGTAGAATAAAAATTCTATGAGAAAGGAAAAATGTCAGCTTCCCATTTTCCCACATTCATCAATGTTTTTCTAGCACCTGACTTAGCACCTCATAGGTGCCCAATAAATACCTGATGACTGAAACAATGAATAAATGAAAATTCTATGAGAAAGGAACCGTGTCAGCTTCTGATTTTCCCCTATTCATCGTTGTTTTTCTAACACCAGTCTTAGCACCTCATAGGTGCCCAATAAATACTTGTTGATGACTGAAACAATAAATGAATGAACCAGGATGGTATGTTTGAGAAAATACAAATGAGTTCTGTTGCAGAAAGTCAGGGACCCCGAACCGAGGGACCAGCTGGAGCAGTGGCAGAGGAACATAAATTGTGAAGATTTCATTTTAATATGGGCATATATCAGTTCCCAAATAATACTTTTATAATTTCTTACACCTGCCTTTACTTCAATCTCTGAACATAAATTCTGAAGATTTCATTTTAATATGGACATTTATCAGTTCCAAAAATTAATACTTTTATAATTTCTTATGCCTGTATTTACTTTAATCTCTTAATCCTGTTACCTTCATAAATTGAGAATATATATCACCTCAGGACCACTATTGTGTTAACTGTACAAACTTATTGTAAAACGTGTGTTTAAACAATATGAAATCAGTGCACCTTGAAAAAGAACAGAGTAAGAGTGATTTTCATGGAACAAGGGAAGACAACCATAAGGTCTCACTGCCTGCAGGGTCAGGCAGAATACAGCCATAACTTTCCTCTTGCAGAGAGCCTAAAAATGGACGTGCAAGTAGGGAAGATATTACTAAGTTCTTTTCCTAGCAAGAAATATTAATAATTAAGACCCTGGGAAAGGAAAGCATTCCTGGAGGGAGGTCTATAAATGGCGACTCTGGAAGTGTCTGTCTCATGAGGTTGAGATAAGGACTGAAATACGCCCTGGTCTCCTGCAGTACCCTCAGGCTTACTAGGATTGGGAAACCCTGCCCTGGTAAATTTGAGGTCAGACTGGTTCTCTGCTCTCGAACCCTGCTTTCTGTTGTTTAAGATGTTTATCAAGATAATATGTGCACCGCTGAACAAAGACCCTTATCAGGAGTTTCTGATTTTGTCCTTGACCTGTTTCCTCAGAAGCATGTGATCTTTGTTCTCCTTTTTGCCCTCTGAAGCATGTGATCTTTGTGACCTACTCCCTATTCGTATAGCTCCTCCCCTTTTGAAGTCCTTAATAAAAACCTGCTGGTTTTGCAGCTCAGGTGGGCATCACAGTCCTACCGATATGTGATGTCACCCCCGGAGGCCTAGCTGTAAAATTCCTCTTTGTACTCTTTCTATTTCTCAGCCGGCTGACACTTACGGAAAATAGAAAGAACCTACGGTGAAATATTGGGGGCAGGTTCCCCCAATAGAGTTCTATATGGCAGCAAGCAGAGGCACATGGGGCAGAGTAGATGGACCATGCCATAAAAGCAGGCAAAGGCTATATCATGAAAAGCCTTATGTGAAAAGCTATGCATTTGTATTTCTGCATAGATCTCTATCGTAGTAAAGGCAATCCATAGCAGTAAGGACTGGACTCCTGAGGCAGGGCAACCAGCTGGGAGGCTGTGCAGAAAGACAGGTGGGAAGGGAGGGGGGCCTGAACTGAGGGAGCAAGGGAGGAAATGGAGGCGATGTGTGTCAGGAGATAGCAACAAAGTCAAATCTATAGAACTCTGATGAATGCCTGGGCTTGGAAGATGGAAAGGAGGGATAGTACCAGAGGAAGAGTCTGAGATGACTCTCAGGGTTCTGTTTTGGATGACTAAATGGAAGGAGGGGAACTGGCAAGATTTAAGAACAGAGAAAGAACGGCAGGTTCAAAGGGAAGATGAGGAGCTTAGTTTTAGACTTGTTTGAGTTTGAGGGTAGCACTCAGGAGAGATCTGGGCTCATGATACAGAACAGGGGTCATAAGCATATAAACAAGTTTGAAGCTGGGGTTGAGAAGAACATAGTAGAGGGCAGAGTCTTGGCAAAAAATGGCATGTGAGGGACAAAGGGGAAGAAAAGAGCCCACAATGGAAACTGCGGGACAAATGGCCAGAGAGATAATACAAAGTAGGACTGGGTTTTCCTAAGTGAGGGGCAAGGTCAGCAATGTCAGATGTGCCAAGAAAAATAAGGAAGGAAAAGTGGTCAGGTATTCTGGCTATGTCGAGGTCTGATGACTTTGGGGAGTGGTGGGACGAAAGCAAGATTGTAGCCATGACTTAGGGAAGTAGAGGTAGCAACTCTAGATAACTCTTCCAAGAAAGGTGGCTGGGTAAAAGAGGCGGGACAGGGTGCAGCATAGGTTAATCGGAGGGTTTTTGTTTTTTCCAAAACGAGAGTAAACAGAGAATATTTAAATGAGAAGGGTTGATGAAACAGGAAAGAAAATGAACAAATGATGGAACCCAGTCCTTGAGGCAAAGGAGGAGATAGGATCTCAAGCACAAATAGAGGACTTAGTCTTAAACACCATTTCTTTCATAGAATTAAAGGCAAAAGGATAGGGTCAGCTAAAGATCAGCTGGCAAAGGATAGAAGAGGAAGTTGAGATGCCTTAATTGATGGCTGCAACTTAGTGGAGCAAAAGTCAAGGTAGGAGGTTGAGGAGAGGAATGAATATGTGGAAGAGGAGTGAATATGTGGAAGACATAAAGGGAAACAGGCAAGTGACCTGCCTGAGGATATGGGGAGGGCTGAGCCATGCTGAGGGTCTATTTGGTGGCACACTAGTGTAATAGTGTCAAAAGCACAATGTGTCTACTATGGAGCTGGCAGAGCTTTAGGTTACCACAAGAAAAGTGCAGTCTTGCTCTGCATGGTTAGAGTCCTCAAGGAAAGAGAACTCCCTTTCTGTACCACACACTCAAACAGAGGCTGACAAACCGGAGCAAGTTCAAGGATGGTAACTGGGATGAAGGTGTGAGGAAATCCCAAAAGTGATCATTCTGAAGCTGGTCTGAGACAGAGTGAATAGGCTGTTCCTTAGTCTGCCAAGATCATGGAAATACATATTGATTACCAATTAACAGAGCAGCACCTCCAGTATTTATTGTCCCTTGATTATACAATCAGGCCTTAATCGCACTGGAGAAGGGTGGGGAGATCAGGAGACAGAAAGAGGAGAGGAAGCGGTGGCTTATGCCTGTAATCCCAGCACTTTGGGAGGCCAAGGCGGGCGGATCACGAGGTCAGGAGATCGAGACCACCTGGCTAACAGTGAAACCCCGTCTCTACTAAAAAAATACAAAAAGTTAGCCAGGCATGGCGGCAGGTAGTCCCAGCTACTTGGGGGGCTGAGGCAGGAGAATGGTGTGAACCTGGGAGGCGGAGCTTGCAGTGAGCCCAGATCGCGCCACTGCACTCCAGCCTGGGCAACAGAGTGAGACTCCATCTCAAAAAAAAAAAAAGGAGAGGAAGACATTGGTGAACTTCATTTCCATGGGTAGAAGTGGACGACAGAGGCAAACTGACTTCCAAATAAAATCAAGAGGTCAGGGCTAATCAATCAGAGACACTAGTAAAAGAATTTTGTTACTGCTTAATTCCACACAGCAAATTCATTTCTGCCCTCCCGCCACCAAGATACTGATTCTTGTCTCCTTCCTCTGTTTCATCCCATCAGTTACCAAAGTCCAGCAAATACCACCTCCTTAATCTCTCATCCTGATATCTGCATCACTGCAACTGTACCCAACTGGTCCCCTGCTTGTCTTCTTCTGTCCAGTGTAACCACCACATTGCTGCCTGGGTAATTTAAAACATGAGAGGATGTCCCACCTGTTTTAAAATCTTCAGTGTCCTGCTCTCCACCCCCGCCCCCACATTTTAGAGTCCAAACTTCTAGGCTTGGCAATATTAATGACTACTGTTTATTATTTATCATCTACCAGTGCCAAGTGAGTAATATATCACCTCATTCAGTTTTTATTTCCCCTTCATAGAGATGAGGAAACTGAAGCTTAGAAAGGAAGTGACTTGCCCAGGGTCACAAAACTAGTTCAGTGGCAATGCGAATACTGGCAGGCAGCTATCTTGGATCCCAAAGTCTATGTGCTCTTAACATGCTACTGTCCACAGCGTCCTTCACAATGTGGCCAGTGCTTACCTTTCCAGTCACCTCTCATCCTACACCTCCACACTGCCACTCCGGTGAACCACAAGCAGGCCATGCATTCTCACCTCTAGCCCTTTGCTCATACCACTTCGAACCACTCTTCACCTGTAAAATCTTATTCATCCTTTAGGTCTTGGCTAAAGCAGCACTTCCTCACTGAAACCTTTTTTGATGAGTCAGCCTGACTTATGAGTACCCTAAGTTATCCTCTACCAAACCTCCGTAATAGCTCCATACCATACCGTTGCTATCTCCTTGACTTAAAAAAAGGTAAACTCTTTGGGGACAGGGATGTGTATCTTACTCATTTTTGTATTCCCAGCTTGCAGTGCAGTGCCAGACACACAGCTGAAGCTCAATAAATGTTTATTCTCTATAATGAGATGATGGCTGGGAACAGAAAAGGGAACCTATGGTTGAATAATGGAAAGTCCAGTACTCAGCTCTTAAAGGATTTCAAAATCATGTCACATGAGGGCAGGAAGGAGCTGGCCAAGATAAACGGAAGGGGAAGGGGAGATGTTCTAAGCAGCAGAAGCAAAGGGCTATAGGTGAGACACACCTGCAAGCAGCTTAACAAGACTGGAGCAGCGTTGGGGGATGGGAGAGCAGTTCAGCAACATGAGCCATTCCAAGACTGGCCTTTTTTTTATTCAAGTGTTAGGTCATTTCCTCAGGGAAGCTATCCCTGACCAGCTAGCTTTTATGCTTCCCCCAATTACTCTCCATTCCATGACCCTGTTTCTTTTTGTAGTACGTTTCAGAATCTGAAACACCTACCAACCCTCATTGACAATGCCGCCACCGCTGGCACCACCACTATTATTAGAAGGTGCCATGAAACAGGGTTCTTTTTCATCTTATTTTACTGATAGATCACCAGTGCCCACAATAATGCCAGGCAATAACAGGCAAATACGTGTTTCATTCATTCATCCAACAAATACGTATTGAGCATATATAAAATGCTAGGCATTGCTCTATATGCTGGGGATATAACAAAACACGACAAAATTTGCTGTCGTCGTTAAGTTTACTATCAGCAAATACGTTAAAAATGCTTAGCCTAGAGAAGAAAAAGTGAGAGGAAGACGACAAACTAGCAGCTTTCAATGATGTATAGGGCAATTAAATGCAGGGATGATTCCAAGAGCCTAAAGAAGGAACAGTGAGCTAAGACTACTGAGTAGCTGCTTTCAGCTCAACCTAAGACTCAGAACTGGGGAAGGACCAAACAGGAGCAACCAGAAGTAGAAAGCTTTCTGTCACTGAAGATATCTGGCCAGTGGGCAGAGGTGTCAGAGAAAAAAATCTAAGTAGACAATGAAAAAGGGAGCCTGGGATCCACAGGTCCCAAACTGGCAGCCACAGATACGACTGGTTACAGCTGAACAGCGTTTTGTAAAAATTGAGTTGCCAATGTTTTTAAAAAACAGAATTACTTGCCAATTTTTTAAAAATGGCATCAGTCGCCAGTGTTTAAAAATCAGGAAATTGCACGCACGTGCACACACACACAGTTTGGCTTTTACTTCTCCAACATCATGCACGTTAGTACTGTACTTATAAAATTCATTTCGGTAAAATTAAAAGTTTGACTCTATTTCTGACAAATGTTCTAACACCTGCATTTACCTTACCGGACAATGATTCTTATTGTGCATTATTTTTTAACCCCGTAACCAAGGAATCGAGAATCTTCTCAGAAAGTAAACTTATTTAACCTCCTCACTTAACAAATGACGGAGTATCATTCCCATTTTACAGATGAGGAAAAAGCAGCTTAAAAGAGGAAGGAACGTGCCAGAGACAGCAAAGCCAGACACAGCCAGGCTAGGAATCCAAATGTCCTATCTCCCGTGGTCCAACACTGAAGATTCTGAGCATTGCCTACCAAGAAGACAGGAGGGGCTAACTTAGGAAATCAGCACGAGCTTCCTAGTCAGAAGACCCCGGACTGAACCAGTCTGAGGGGACGCGGCTACAGACGAAGGGCGCCCGCCGTAATCAGTGAGTCCCTGGAGGAGGAAGGACCACCCAGAAGCTGGCAGAGGAAGACCCTGAGACCTGCTGTGACCCTCGCCCTCCCTGGAGAGCTCGCCCCTTGACTCCAGGCTTCCAAAACCGGCCCAGCAAGACCCCACTACACCCTCGCTCGCCGCTGCTCACTTACCGCCGCTCAACTTCCGGCAACCACAGCTTTCTCTGAGGCGCGCGCCCCGATGACGCAACGCGGCCCTGCCCGCGCCTGCCACCAGGAAGCGGCGCGCGTGCGCAGAGGACCAGAGGCAAGCCGGAGAAATGCGCCCCTAGCACCAGGCTAAGTGGGAGGAACTTGAGCCGTGGGGAGGGCGGGGCATCAGGGGAAGGCGATGGAGAGTGTCTCCCTCACCAGGTGTCGGATCGTCTACTTCCCTTCGGGCTTTTAAGAAAGTGCCCCACGTTCTCTCTTTTGATTTCAGAGGATAACAGGAATGATCACCATGGCCATTCTCCAGGAGAGGCGGCATCAAACGCAACACAGGGACCATGAGGGTGGCAGGTGTGGAGAGCCAGGAGATGAGAATTTTAGTAGGAAAAGGCCGGTAAACGTCGACAGTGACCAACTTGCCTTTTCTAAACCAGCCATCATTTTCATAGCTCCTCACTGTAAGTGAGATGAAGTTATTCCCTCTCAATACTTGTTGGTTACATACTATGCGCGTGCGAAGCACTGGACAGGTGTTGAAGATACAGCAGTGATTATGACAAGTTTCTCTATCTGGCCTGTAAGGCCTTTCACAAGTTAACTTTGATATACCACTCTAGACTCATAATCAAGAACGATGACTGCTGTTAATTTACTAGCCACCATATGTTCAGGGTTTTACGTCTCTAATCCTCACAAGAGTCCTGAAAGGTATCGCCAAGTTACATATGAAGAACAGAATCTAAGAAAAGTTAGGTGGCTTGCTGAAAGTTAAAGGGCTTTTGGGCCAGGAACATAATCTGAAGTCTGTTTGATTCTGGCAAATAAGAAAACAAATCCAGACTAATAAGGATACTTAGAAAGGATTACTGCAAGAAATGGGAGAGGTAGGAGAGAAGGAACTGTGCAATAGCAGAGGGAGACTATTGCAATAGAGAGATCACTCTGACCAAAAAATCCGCAGATGTTTCAATAGTTAGGAAAAAAGAGGGTTCCCCCACCCCCAACACTCCCCAAAGGCAGGTAAACAACGCTAGAAACAACCGAATATGGAAAGTGGGATGAAGAGGTGGCTTGATCAGATATTAGATCAGAGAATGTTTTATCTTGAGACCAACCTATTCTCAGGAGGGGTTGTATGCTAGCTCAAGCTGAGAGTGGGTTAAAGTAAGGAGCCTGGGGAAAGGAAAGAAGCTTAACCCAAGTTTGGTTCATAAGCATTTTTTCCATCTGGTCAATGGAGACAAGCAGCTCTGTAATCATTTATGAGGCAAAGAATGGGAATTCAGAAGGACTGTGTTTGACCTTGCCACAGTAAACAAGGGAGGCAACCATGAGTCATTTAAGTGACATGAGAATGGGTATTTCTTTGTAGTGAACACTTTCTGAAGCACAAAAAGGTTAAGAAAGATTTCTTTTTTTCTTTTTCTTTTTTTTTTTTTTTTTTTTGTGACAGGGTCTCCCTCTGTCACCCAGGATGGAGTACAGTGGAGTGATCATAGCTCACTGCAGACTCAACCTCCTGAGCTCAAGGGATCCTCCCACCTCAGCCTCCTGAGTAGCTGGGACTACAGGTGCATGCCATCATGCCAGGCTAATTTTTTCATTTTTTGTAGAGACTGGGTCTTGCTATGTTGCCAAGGCTGGTCTTGAACTCCTGGACTCAAGTTATCCTCCCACCTCCACCTCCCAAAGTGCTGGGATCACAAGTGTGAGCCACCTTGCCCAGCAAGAAGGATTTCTTTTTTCTTTTTCTTTCTTTCTTTTTTTTTTTTTTTTTTTTTTTTTTTTTTTTTTTTTGAGATGGAGTTTCACTCTTGTTGCCCAAACTGGAGTGCAATGGTGCAATCTCGGCTCCCTGCAACCAAACAGTAGGGATGTCACCTCCTATATGAAGGCATACCTCATATGCACCACCTCTAGGCTTTACTCTATTGAGCATATATGAGCCTAAGTTAAAGTTAGTTCTTTATAAGTTTGACTCCACTGCTGGGTTTTGTGATTTTATAGTGAACACCTTTTACAGCTTCTGCCCAACTCACAGTAATCCTTGCTTCTCTGGGAACTGCTGATTCTCCAGCTATGTTTGTACCACCTGTGCCATCCCAGCCTCCACCCCCTCCAGAGTTGACTGGAGTAAAGCGGACATAGGACGATTCTTTATCCTGAGTTTGGGACTTTTGAACTGATGTTCATAGAGTGGGAATAGGATTAGTTTATGTAGATCATTGGCAGTATCCTAGAGAGGGAGTTTCCTTGAATTCTTAGCTTGAGATTCCTATGGCTGACTTGACTCAAGCCCTCCTCAAAGCAAAGTCATCCAAAGCATCACTAGATTCCACAAAGCATGCCATGCTAGGTGGCTTGAACATTTGTCCCCTCCAAAACTCATGTTAAAATTTAATTGCCATTGTGATCGTATTGGGAGGTGGGATCTTTAAGAGGTGTTTAGGTCATGGGTTTCCACCCTCATGAATGCACTAATGCGGTTATCATGGGGATGAGTTCTTTATTACAGGAGCAGGATTGCTCCTTTTTGCTCTCTCTTGCCCTCTCTTTGCTCTTTCATCATGTCATGATGCATCAGGAAGGTCCTTACCAGATGCCAGCACCTTGATATTACACTTCCCAGCCTCCAGAATTGTGAGCCAATAAATTTCTGTTCATTATAAATTACCCAGTCTGTGATATTCTGTTATGGGAGCACAAAACAGACTAAGACACTCTAGTAACTATTCACAAAGTTTATTTCTGTCACTTGCAAACCTGAAGTAGCTCCACAGGGTTGAAATCATGTCTTTCTGTCTCAGGTCAGACATTGTCTCCTAACGGCCTAAGAAGTGCTGGAAAAATATTTGTTAATTAACAGATAAGGTCTGGGAATCCAAAATAGATATGAGGACCAGAGCTAATGATTGCTCAGATGACAAATGAGGCTTCCTTGTTAGGAGGAAGACAGGGTGAGGCTAAGGAAGAAGACCTGCCTCTACTGCCTGGAATGGGATAGGCAGACCACTGGAGCTCCAAGACCATGGAGCATTAAGAAGGATGTAGAACCAGGAGCCTTAAAAAGGCAGAGAATGTTCTCAGACACAGCAGGGTCACGAGGCCCTGTGACACTTATTCACGGCTACAGTGATTCAGGTCAATCCACCTTCATCATTTGTCTTGCATCTCAGTTGAGGAGAGTACATGCTCCCCACAATGAGAACTATATGTCACATCAAGCTAGGCTTTGAAAGCCTGACAAATTGTGGAATGATAGATATTGGCAAATAAGATCTTTAACAGCATGTTTACTTTATTTATTTTATTTTATTCAGAGTCTCTCTTTGTCACCCAGGCTGGAGTGCAGTGGCCCAATCTTGGCTCGCTGCAGCCTCAACTTTCTGGGCTCAAGTGATCCTCCTGCCTCAGCCCCCCAAGTAGTTGGGACTGCAGGTTTGCATCACAGGACCTGGCTAATTTTTGTATTTTTAGTAGAGACAGGGTTTCACCATGGTGCCCAGGCTTGTCTCGAACTCCTGGACTCCAGCCATCTGCCTGCATCAGCCTCCCGGTGTGCTGGGATTACAGGCATGAGCCACCATCCCTGGCCAATAGCATGTCTCTATGGCACTTAGGGTGCATAAACAGTCAGGAGCATCCCAGCATCTTTTTCATGCTGAGTTAAGACTATTAAATCCACCTCCTGGAAGTCCATGCAGTGCCCATCTTCAAAAGAGGTCAGAAATTGTCCACAAGTCAAGTAGCCAAATGACCAATTTATTAAATGGACAATTTGCAAGCTCATAGATTTTCTGAATGAACACTTTGCTAACATTACCAATGTATAAGGTTTATAGCAATTTCTATTGAAAGGAAGGGCTTCACAAGCTTTTAAAGATTGATGTGATACTGTGATTGACAGGTTTACATTTTATTTTCAGAGGAGCATTTTAAGGAATTTTCTATTTATCAAAATATAAGGGTGGTTTATTCTGCCTTTGAATATATTTAACATATGAATACATTAATGAAGAATATGTTCCTGAATGTGGATTTTTCTTGATTGTATTAATATTATGCCATTCAGTTTACTTTCTTTTCATTCCCTTTCTCTGCTTCTCTTCTATCTCCCCATGTCTCAGTTTCTCCCTCTGCCTTCTCCTCATATCTTCATCTCTCTGTCTTTTTTTCTCCCCCTTAGAAACAGATTCTCGCTCTGTTGCCCAGGCTGAAATGCAGTGGTGTGATCATAGCTCACTGCAGCCTCCAACTCCCAGGCTCAAGTGATCCTCCCACCTCAGCCTCCCAAAGGGTTGAGATTACCAGCATAGGCCACCATGCCCAGCTCCTCTCTACCTTAGTCTCCTCCTACAATCACTCCTCATCTCTGCCTTTCAGTATCCTCGTCTCCTGCACATCCCTTGCCCTCTCTCTCATTTTCACTGTCCCCCACCTTTTCCCCTTAGTCCTTCCTCTCTGATGCCCTGTCTCACACCCCCATTTCCTCCTATTTTTCCCCTGTCACCCACAGTCTCTTTATTCCTCCTTTCCTGTCTCTCCCTGCAGTAGCAGCAAGCTGGAGGCAAAGACAAATTGAACATTCTTCAATGTGCTGCCATGAAAAAAAACAAAATCACTTACTGCAACTTCACAACCATTGTAGGAAAACGTGATTAGAAACCTCATCCAATATGAATTGTATTAAATTTTGTGAATAGTTACAAAGAAGTCAATGTTTGGTAAATTGGTAAATTGGTAAATTGGGCAATTGGTCATTTGAAGAACTGGCTTGAAGTTAATCAGCCTTAAGCCCATGAAAAGAATCCTGAAGGGGTTTCTGGGTCTGCAAGGTTCTTTCTTAATGATCAAGGTCCCTATAACAGCCTTCTCTTAGGAGGTGCTCATTTTAGTATTTAGGGCAGAAGGCCTGACTTCATCTGGATTTTGTGCAAGCCATCAGCCACTGATGGGATGGGGCTTTCTTAGTGGGCTGGGGCTGACATTTCTGTATCATAGTCTGTTGTCTTTTATACATTCAAAAATTAATTTCCATCGTTCAGACAGGAGTAGGAAGAGCAGACTGATAAAGTAGAAAAGAAGCACATTCCAAAATCAGACCTTGGAGTAGTTCTTCAATCTCTCTGGGCCTCAGTTTGCCTATTTGTAAAGATGGAAATCTCCCTCATGAAGTTGTTGTAAAGGCAACATTACATAACGGCAACAATACCATTAGATAACATTAGATAAAACACAAAGCCTGGCACATGGTATGTGCTCAGCATGTTTTAAAAATGCATAGGAGTGCCCTCTGTATACCAGACACTATGCAAGCACTAGAGACACTGTATACAATAATGCATAGACCTTTTTCCTTAGACTCTGATAATTTATATTTATTGACCATTTATTGTTCTTGTCAGACTCAAATCCAGGTCTCTTTGACTCAGAGGCAGAGTTCACAATCGGTTCTCTCCACTAGTTGCCTCGATTGTTCATGATAAAGAATGGACACTTAGCTACTTGTCCATGTGGAGTGCTCTTTTGGAGTGTTCTTTGGTCCTGAGGGACCCTGAGGAGCAGCTCTGTCATAGGGAGGACTTCTGAACAATGGTTTCTGAGCTGGAAACAGACCAGCTGCAGCTTCTGAAACTGGGATTAAAGTCTCCTAAACTCCCCTAGTTCTGAACAAGAAGTTTGGGGAGTGCAAAGCAAAGTGAGAATGAAGCTTTTTATAAAAAGTAAATCCTTTTGAAAAGACATTTACAAATGTGATCAGAAACCAAAGAGAAACCCCATATCAAACTTTGTTAACATGTGGTGGTACATTTCAATACATCTTCTTAGTCCAGGAGACTCAGAAAGGTAGAAATAAATAAATCACATACAGTATGCTTTTAAACATCATATTTTAGGTAGGTAAAAATATCTCATGTTAACAGATCATGCAAAGAGGAACACAAAATACAAAATATCAGCTTGCTCCATTTGCTATACATATTATGGTTTAGCATCAAGTTTTAAAACATAAATCACAAGCAGATTGCAACATAAACGCCAAGTAAAACTATATGTTCCTATGTCTTTGCCAGTTTTTGCTGAACAGGTATGGCCATGAAAGATTACAATGACTTTTTGACAAACGCAACAGAACTCACAGATAAAAATGCACTTGGATCCTTCAAAGCCTCACCTTCTGTAGGTGCACAGGAATCCATGTCAGCTGTTCGTCTACTCAACATATCATTTTCAGCTGCCACCACTCTTGGGAATACTGTATATGTGTATGTATGCATACTTAAGAGGGCACATTGTTAAAATACTATATTATGTTTTTTTGAGACAGAGTCTTGCTCTGTTGCCCAGGCTGGAGTGCAGTGGCATGATCTTGGCTCACTGCAACCTCCACCTCCTGGGTTCAAGCGATTCTCGTGCCTTGGCCTCCTGAGTAACTGGGGCTACAGGCATGCCCCACCATGCCCAGATAATTTTTTAGTTTTAGTATAGACAAGGTTTCGCCATATTGGCCAGACTGGTCTTGAACTCCTGGCCTCAAATGATCTGCCCACCTTGGCCTCCCAACGTGCTGGGATTATAGGCTTGAGCTACGACGCCCAGCCAAGAGGACACATTTTTGCCTTTTGGAGAAAATATGCTACAATAAGCTGGAACCCCAGAGGATTTGTATTCTAACTTTCTCACATAACTAGCTATGTGACCTTGGGTACCTCTCTCACCTTGCTGCACCTCAATTTGCTCCTCTGCAAACTAGAGTTAGAACATTCCCCTCCTGTGGGGTGTTGCTGGACTTAAATGAGACAAACCTAGTACAGCCCTCAAAAAATATGGCATTCTGCCCCCATTCCTTCTTTTAATTTTTAATGTGCAACAATTCAAAAATATTTCATTTCTCTTTCTTTTGAGGACGACTTTTGCCACCACTTTTTCAATAGCCAAAGGAAATTTGGGGTTAAAGACGATGGGTGTGCAAGCTGCATAATTTTCTATCCACTCTAAACATGTGTGAGTAAGAAATAATAAGGCAGAATTTCCAGGGTGGTTCAGACACTGGTTCTGGAGAAAGCTGTAAAAGAGGCTCAGAAGAGAAGTTTTCTGAGAAGGGGGCCCCTGTGGAACAGCTGTCATGCCTCTCAAGGTGACCCCTGGAAGGGGACAGCAACTATTCGCATGGATAAGGTCTCTGCACAGTCATACAGCTCCATTCCAGGAGGGCTCAAGAGTTCTTTTCAATTCTCCAGTGGAACCCTAGCCATGTGTCCCTTCAGTTGTCAATCATTTGACTCGGAAAGCTTGAATTACAATGACAGTCTGAGGCTCCCATAGTTCCTGAGGAGCAGGAGAGCTCCATCCAGGTCTGATTCTCTTTTTTTTCTTTTTGAACCAAGTTACAAGAAACAGGTCTGATTCTCTTGCAAAGGTTCTGCTTCCTCCTCAAAGTTCAATCTCTCTGCTGATCACCACCATCTGCTGTTCTTCTATGGTGCCTAAGAACTTTCCAAACTACCAAGCCCCTAAGACTGTGGTTTGGATTCCAGAAAGCCCAGGTGCCTGCCTGGCAACACACAGGCCTTCGTCTTCTATTTCCCCTTGTTGGACATCATAAGAATCGTTTTGTTGCATCCCCTCAGAGCCTCCCTTAGGAGCGAATACGCAGAATTCTCTTGAACGTCTTCTTGAAGTTCTCATTGCACAAGGGGTAGATGAGGGGATTCAGCGTGGAGTTGATATAGCCCAGCCAGATGGTGAACATGTGCAGATGTTCATTGCAACAGCTCTTGCAGAAGGCAATGACCATGAAGAAGATGAAGTAAGGGATCCAGCAGAGGATGAAGGCTGCCATGATAAAACCCAACTGTTTGGCGGCCTTCCTTTCGCGGTTCATGTGCAACCCAGATACATACTGTCTTGAATGTGAGCGGAGCCTCTTCCAAGTAAACTTGATGTAATCCAGGCCTGTGTTAGACCCACTCCTCAATTTGCCTTTGCCTGGTGCTGTCTCTGTGATGGTATCTGAATCTGTTCGAGAGAAAGATTGGCTATCACCTAACATCTGATCCTCTGGCATCTCGCTGGCCTCATGTGTGTTCAGGCCCTGCTCATCTGTCTTGAGCTGGCCATGGCTCTGGTTGTCGGCTACACAGTCCCTGCTACTCCCCTCTGCCGCAGTCTGCATCTGCACAATATCAAGTGGAAAGCAGTGGAGTTTGTCCACTTCTCCATCGTCCTCTTGGCTGAAGACAACTGGGGATTTCATCTCCTTGGGGGTTTGGGATGGTGACTTCAGGACAGATCCACCACCAGCATCTTTTGGCTTCCTTTTCAGAACCTCCCAGGGAGACTCCTTCCCTGGTTTCTTGGTACCCACCTTGGGGTTCTCTGGCCTCAGCTTAATTTCTGAGAAGGAAGGGAGGGATCCATTGATGAGCTCCCGGTGCTGGCAGTGTTGTTGTACGGCCTTGTAGATCTTGGCATAGAACCAGAGCATGAGCAAGGTGGGCAGGTAGAAGTTGATGATGGCAGTCATGACCTTGAACCAGGTGACATCATAGAAATCTGTTTCACACTTGTCCTCTCGGCGCACCGAGGTCTGCTGCATGAAGTGATTCCAGCCTAGAATGGGAACAACCCACAGAAAAGAGAGAAACCAGGCCCCCAAAATGGTGGCTGAGGCTCGAGTCTTGGTACGATACTTAAGGTACCTGAGGGGCTGCTGGACAGAGCGGTAGCGATCAATGCACAGGATGAAGACACTGAAAATGGACGCTGTGCTGGCCACGTAGTCCATGGAAAGCCAAAAGAGGCAGAGAGGACGGCCCAGTAACCACTTGGACGTGAGCAGGTAGAGGATGTTCATAGGCATGACGACAGCACCCACGATCAGGTCCGCCACCGAGAGGCTGACGATGTACAGGTTCCCCACGGTGTGGAGCTTCCGCTCACTCCGTACAGCATACAGCACCAGCAGGTTGAGCCCCACTGTGACCAAGGAGATAGTGCTCAGGACCACCACCAGTGGCATCAGCTGGGGGCTGGCCATAGTGGTCTTGTTCCCCTCACACATCTTGTCTTCTAAGAGGCAGGAGGAATTGGGGAGGGTCATTGGCATAAGAGCAGCCACCAGTTATGGCTCACTCCCTGAGAGAAAAGATAGAAAAAGTAAGGTCAGAGACTTGGGTGATCAGTGGCCACTTAGCAGCATGATGTTCATCAGACTGGAGTTGTATGCTCTTGGGGGTAATAGACACTGCTGGTTACCTACTCAACAGCCATGTCCCCTTTTCCTTATTCATGCATTCATTCCCTCACTCAACAACTATTTATTGAATTCCTGTCACTCTTCTAGGTATTGAGGATATAGCTGTGAACAAAACAGACAAAAATGTTTGCTCTTACAGAATGTGCATTCTAGTGAGAGAGTTGGGCAGAAGCAAGGTAAATAAGGAGTTTGTAGAAATCTAATTCTGCACATGTTCTGGGAATGTGGGCTGCATCCTCATGTGTCTAAACGGAATATGGCAATCTAGTTCCTCTTTACAGTGGCAGATAGAGGAGTGACCATGAGATACCACCATGGCCAAAGAGTTGGATGAGGATGTCAAATGGCAGAGGTGGAGTTTTTAGGAACGTTCTTCCTTTCTGACAAATAAGCAAAACAAGAAAAATTGTTGTTGCTCACTTGCCTCCTTCTTTCTGACAGGATGTGAGGAAGTGATGTTTGAGGCCATGACAGTCATCTTGGGACCATCGGGAATGCCAAGAAAATGCCAACCTAGGGCCTTACTGTCACTAAGCTGCTGAGCCAACTCTGGAATCTTCTTCTCCCAGACTTGTTATTATGGGAAATAATTAAATGGGTTTTGTTTTGCTTTGCTTTGCTTTTTTTCTTTTTGCTTACATCACTGTTGTGGGAGTTCTTACTTGCAGCTAAAACCATCCCTAACTGATACAGAAGAGATTCTAAGGGGACACACCAGAGGCACATAAAGCATGAAATAAATCTAGCATATCTTTTTGAGGAAAGTTCTCAAGTGAAAAGGGGATTATGTTATTTGGAAAAGTATATTTGTTGTTTTACTTTTCTATTTGAAAAACAATTTTTTAAAAATTACATAAATCATGCCAAGCAATATGTAACAAGACCCTTGCTAGTAGGCTGAAAATGGTGGCTTATACCCATAATCCCAGCATTTAGGGAGTCTGAGGTGGGAGGATTGCTTGAGGGCAAGAGTTAAAGGTGGAATGATCACTTGAGGTCAAGAGTTGCAGCCTGGGCAACACAGTGGAATCCCGTCTTTACAATGAAATTTTTTAAAAATTGGCCCAGCATGATAACACACATTTATAGTCCTAGCTACTCGGGAGGCTGCAGTGAGCTGTGATCACATCACTGCACTCCAGCTTTGGTGACAGGGCAAGATCCTATATCTGAAAAACAAAAATAAAAACCTTTGCTAGTAAGGCTCTACTGAAAACGGACTGTATCCTCTGTTATTGGTGATCCCCAAGTCGGGTGGTTGGGTGTGAAATTAAGTATTAAATCTTCGGCCGGGCGCGGTGGCTCAAGCCTGTAATCCCAGCACTTTGGGAGGCCGAGATGGGTGGATCACGAGGTCAGGAGATCGAGACCATCCTGGCTAACACAGTGAAACCCCGTCTCTACTAAAAAATACAAAAAACTAGCCGGGCGAGGTGGCGGGTGCCTGTAGTCCCAGCTACTCAGGAGGCTGAGGCAGGAGAATGGCGTGAACCTGGGAGGCGGAGCTTGCAGTGAGCTGAGATCCGGCCACTGCACTCCAGCCTGGGCGACAGAGCGAGACTCCGTCTCAAAAAAAAAAAAAAAAAAAAAGTATTAAATCTTCTGGAAGGAGTTTTTAGATTTTTTTTTTTTTTTTTTTGAGACGGAGTCTCACTCTGTCACCCAGGCTGGAGTGCAATGGCACCATCTCGGCTCACTACAATCTCCAGCTCCCAGATTCAAGTGATTCTCCTGCCTCAGCCTCCCGAGTAGCTGGGATTACAGGAGTCTGCCACCACACCCGGCTATTTTTTCTGTATTTTTTTTAGAAGACCCAGGGTATCACCATGTTGATCAGGCTGGACTTGATCTCCTGACCTCAGGTGATCCACCCACCTTGGACTCCCAAAGTGCTGGGATTACAGGAATGAGGCACCACGCCCAGCCTTTTTTTTTTTTTTTTTTTTTTTTAAGACAGTCTCACTCTGTCACCTAGGCTGGAGTACAGTGGCACCATCTCAGCTCACTGCAATCTCTGCCCTCCGGGTTCAAGTGATTCTCATGCCTCAGCTTCCCAAGTAGCTGCAATTATAGGCACCCACCACTACACCCAGCAAATTTTTGTATTTTTAGTAGAGAAAGGGTTTCACCATGTTGGTCAGGCTGATCTTGAACTCCTGACCTCAGATATTCCCCCACCTTGGCCTCCCATAGTGCTGGGATTACAGGCGTGAGCCACTGTGCCTGGCCAAGTTTTTAGATTTTCATATTCATCAAAAAGTGGTAAGTTTAAAGAAAACTGATAAACACTAATAAATAGTGTAAATTTATCTCAATAATTTAGCAAAAACAAATATTTTTACATTAAGACGAAGCCAGATAAGTTCTTGAGTAGAAGGCTAAATTAATTAATTAATGTATTTATTTATTTAGAGACGGAGTCTCGCTCTGTCACCCAGGCTGGAGTGCAATGGCGCGATCTCGGTTCACTGCAACCTCTGCCTCCTGGGTTCAAGTGATTTTCCTGCCTCAGCTTGCTGAGTAGCTGGGATTACACGCACCCGCCTCCACGCCCAGCTAAGTTTTGTATTTTTAGTAGAGACGGGGTTTCACCGTCTCAGCCAGGTTCGTCTCGATCTCCTGACCTCATAATCCTCCCGCCTCAGCCTCCCAAAGTGCTGGGATTACAGGCGTGAGCCACCGTGCCCAGCCTGTAGAAGGCTAAATTTATATAGTTTTTTAAGATAAAACTCAAAACCTCACGATATTTGATCCTTGTGGAAGGAACCTTCTGTATGTCTTTGGTGGAAAAACACCATTTTGGGCAGCACCGATTGTGCCCAAGCTCTGCCATTTATTTTCTCAGTGATCTCTTGGCCTCCATCTTCTCATGTGTCAAATGGGTGGTGTGTGGGGGGGTAGACAATCTCTAAAGACTTTTCCAGGTCTCCTTCTTACAGCGGTATTTTTTGATGTCCTCCAGCTCTGAGCTGCCAATCAGAGCAATCCTCTGATTGCTGATGGCGCCTCCTCTGACTTCTTCAACAGCATCACTGTCTCCTTGGGTGACCTAAAGTCCTGCTGTATGCTCCTGTCACTCTGTGCTGTCGGCCTCGGGGGTCTCATCCTCTGACTTCCCTACTCCTCGGTCATCACCTCCTATGAGGACAACACTCAAACCCACAGCTCCAGCCTGTATTTTTCTCCATTCCCGTATCTAATACCTTGCAGCTTCACCTTCTGCCCTGATCAAGTCCAAACCCCGTGAAATTGTCCACAGCCACCTCTGGAAGGAAGAAAGTAGACTGTGAAAGGAAAACAACTTGGGGCCCCAAAATCACTTAAGCTAAAGGGAAAATTCAAACTGGGAACTGCTTTGGGCAAACCTGTCTCCCATTCTATTCAAAGTCATCCCTCTGCTCACTAAGATAAATGCTTATCTTCTGATTGCCTCTTTTGGAGAGGCTAATCAGAAACCCAAAAGAATGCAACCACGTCTCTTATCTACGTAAGTCCTAGAAGCCTCCTCCCAGCTTTGAGTTGACCCGCCTTTCCCAGACGGAACGAGTGTTCATCTTACATATATTAATTGTGCCTCATAGAATGTATAAAACCAAACTGTGCTCTGACCACCTTGGGCACATCGTCAGGACCTCCTGTTGCTGTGTCATGGGTTTGCATCCTCAACCTTGGCAAAATAAACTTTCTAATTAACTGAGACTTGTCTCAGATTTTCAGGGTTCATAAGGCTAAGGAAGTATTGTCTCAGGGATTTTTATTTTTTACTGTTTTGCTTGGAAGGAAGCAGGAAGTAGTTTCCATAAATACTTCCCCAGCTTGGCATTCTCAAGGTGGCTCTCAGCTTCCTGGCCTCCAGAGGCGTCTCCTTTCTCTCTTTTCCTCATTGTCTGGCACATAGAGGGGAGAGAAACCGTTTTTTATTTTATGTTTTTTTTTTTTTTTTTTTTTGAGACGGAGTCTCGCGCCGTCACCCAGGCTGGAGTGCAGTGGCCGGATCTCAGCTCACTGCAAGCTCCGCCTCACGGGTTCACACCATTCTCCTGCCTCAGCCTCCCGAGTAGCTGGGACTACAGGCGTCCGCCACCTCGCCCGGCTAGTTTTTTGTATTTTTTTTTAGTAGAGACGGGGTTTCACCATGTTAACCAGGATGGTCTTGATCTCCTGACCTCGTGATCCGCCCGTCTCGGCCTCCCAAAGTGCTGGGATTACAGGCTTGAGCCACCGCGCCCGGCCTATTTTATGTTATTTTTTTACTTTTTAATTTTAATTTTAATTTGAGACAGAGTTTCACTCTTGGTGGCCCAAGCTGGAGTGCAATGGTGCGATCTCAGCTCACTGCAACCTCCTTTCAGAGATGATAAATTCCTCTTTAAAAAGCTTTAGTTCCCTGTTCTTTGTTTCTTAAGACCAACTTCCTTGTACTTCCTTGTCTCCTAGCTACCTGTTCTGTAAACAGCCTTCCTGCCTTTGCCATGCTCAGACAAGTCCAGATATGCCTTCCCAGCTAGTAATGGACAGTCCCTCTTCCTTCCCACCTAATAGACCCTATTCAATTTTAAACCTTAGCCAATCAAGTTAGCTTAGATTGTGAGGTCCAACCCCAGCCAATGGGGAAAGGATACAGAAGTGCTAGGAACTGCCTTAGGGAGTAAAAACCCCTGCCCTACCCTGCTTTGTGTGCTTTTGCGATTGTGACTGATGCAAGCTGCACCCTTCTGCAGAAGTAAATTTGTCTTGCTGAGGAATTTTCTGCCTACGTGCTGTTTTTATTTGAGGCATCAGGCACTTGTTTCTAACAAATTCGGGGGTTCGTCTGGGATTCCCATTCTCCTCCTAGGAGGGGTCTCAGATCATCTCTCGTGAGGAGACGCAGCCCGCTGCTTTGTTGAGGTGGCCTCAAGGGTAAGGGATTGAGACCCACCTGGTGTGATGAATAAACCTGGATTCCAGCAATGCAGGAAGAAAAGGCCTACAGATACCGTGGTGACCAGGTAACTCTGTGCAGACCAAGGTAAGAAAAACCTTAGGGATGGTGAAGTATTTCCTTGGTGGTCAGGACATCCTGGAGGTTGAAAGCAAGGGAGTAAGATGCACAATTGAGTGCAGAGCAAGTGCAGAGTCTGGATCTGATTCTGCAGTCACCTCATATGGCTTGAAGGCAGTTTGCCTCTTGTGGGGTTTATATCAACCTGCCTATGCTAAGAGGGACCTGAAAATTACCACAAGGGAAGCAGATGAAGGATGAAGCGAAAGCTGAAGAGTGTGAGAAATCTCTAGTAGGAGAGGTTGAGCCCCACAGACTCGCTAGGGTGCAAGAAATCTCTAGTAAGAGAGATTGAGCCCCAGGGATAAACACTTTCTCCAGGATGGGAAATACAGCAAGTAAGACAAAAGATAGGAAAAATCATGATCATGATAATATCCCCTCTGATAGTCCCCTAGGCCTAATGTTAGAATATTGGAAGGATAATGGAAGGACCAAACACAAGAAAAAGCAGCAAATGATAAAATACTGCTGTTTTGTTTGGACTAAAGAACCTTCCTCTCCCCCCCAAGCAGCTGCCACCACAGACCCTTCCCCTAAACCTAAAAAACGAGGTTAAACCACTCTTAGATGACCCTTATGGAGTGGCAGATCAAATCAATCAGTTTTAGGACCCCAGTTATATACTTTGGATGAATTAATGTCTATCTTAGGCATCCTATTCTCAGGAGAAGAAAGGAGCATGATACGCAGGACCGCTATGACCATTTGGGAATGTGAACACCCTCCTGGTCAGAATGTTCCAGTGGCTGGACATAATTCCCAGCCCAGGATCCTCAATGGGATAACAACAATATAGCCCATCGAGGAAGTATGAGAGACCTTAGGGAGATGGTAATAAAAGGAATTTGAGAATCAGTGCCCCACACCCAAAATCTTACCAAGGCCTTTACTATAAAACAGGGAAGGCCGGGCGCGGTGGCTCAAGCCTGTAATCCCAGCACTTTGGGAGGCCGAGGCGGGCGGATCACAAGGTCAGGAGATCGAGACCACAGTGAAACCCCGTCTCTACTAAAAATACAAAAAAATTAGCCGGGCGAGGTGGCGGGCGCCTGTAGTCCCAGCTACTCAGGAGGCTGAGGCAGGAGAATGGCGGGAACCCGGGAGGCGGAGCTTGCAGTGAGCCGAGATCGCGCCACTGCACTCCAGCCTGGGCAACAGCGTGAGACTCCGTCTCAAAAAAAAAAAAAAAAAAAAAAAAAAAACAGGGAAAAGATGAGGGACCGATAGAATTTTTAGAAAGGCTTAAAGAGCAAATGAGAAAAATATGCTGGCCTAGAATCAGAAGACCCCCTTGGACAAGGAATGTGAAAGCTCCACTTTGTTACCAATAGCTGGCCAGATATTACTAAGAAATCACAGAACAAATGTCTCAAATGTGGAAAAATAGGTCACTTTAAAAGACAATGTCCCACATGGGAAAAAGAAGAAAAATCATCCCACTTATGGCTTTTGAAGAAGACTAGGGAAATCAGGGGCTCTATCTTTTTATATTGAGTCCCACCAAGAGCCCTCGGTAAATTTAGAAGTGGGACCTAAACCTGAGCTTATTACCTTTTTAATCGAGTCAGAAGCAGCTCACTCCTCAGTTTGTTATCTTCCATCTAGTGTAACTTGTTCACAAGAAAAACTTTTTATCTCTGGGGTTAAAGGAGAAGGATTTAGAGCAAAAATCTTAAAGGAGACAAAAATGAAATATAAAAACTGATCAGCTAGTATCAAATTTCCATTAATTCCAGAAGCAGGGACAAATCTGTTAGGAAGCGATTTAATACTAAAATTAGGCTTAGGCCTCCAAATCAATTATGGAAAATTCCTCCCCTCCCCTCCCTAATCTTGCTCACCACTGCAGATGAAGAACACATTTATCCCGAGGTATGGTCAAAAGATGGGATCAAGGAAAGTTACAGATTCCTCTGATTCATGTTAAATTGAAAACCCCTGGGGAAGTAGTAAAGCGAAAGAAATACCCTATTCCTTTAGAAGCCAGGGTAAATTCAAAACCTGTAATTGAAGGTCTTCTCCATGATGGGCTTCTTAAATCCTGTATGTCTCCCTGTAACACTCCAAAACTGCCTTTAAAGAAGGCAGATGGGTCATACTGGTTAGTGCAAGACCTTAGAGCTATTAATCAGATAGTACAGTAATTGATTTAAATTATGCCTTCTGGGCTTGTCCATTAGCAGAGGGCAGCCAGGACCTATTTGTCTTTGAGTGGGAAGACCCTCACTCCAGTTGAAAACAGCAATACCGATGGACAGTCTTACCCCAGGGGTTTACAGAGTCTCCAAATTTATTTAGTCAAATATTAGAACAAGTGCTAGAGAAACTTTCCCTGCCCTCGTGCATATGCCTCCTCCAGTACATGGATGATCTTCTAATTTCAGGAGATGATAGAAAAGAAGTAGCAGCCTTCTCAACTCATGTCTTAAATTTTCTGTGGGATGAAGGGTTAACAGTCTCAAAAACCAAACTCCAATTTGTAGAACCTGAAGTAAAATATTTAGGGCATTTAATTAGCCAAGGCAAATGGAAAATTGGGCTTGAACGGATTGAAGGAGGATTAGTCAGATACTGTCATCTATGGATAGACTCTTATGCCCTGGAAACAAAATCCTCATACAAAAAGCTCATACAAGACGAGCCAGACCCCGTCATTTGGCAATTACCAGAAATCCAACAGGTGGAAAGGTTAAAACATATATTAGTAACTGCCCCTGTCCTAGCTTTACCCTCCTTAAGCAGCCATTCCATCTTTTTGTCAATGTAAACAACGGCGTAGCCTTAAGAGTACTTACCCAAAAGCATGGAGGCCACCAGCAACCCGTAGGCTTCCAGTCAAAAATTCTTAACCCAGTGACCCACGGATGGCCCAAATGCATTCAATCTGTAGCGGCAACTGCTTTGCTAACAGAAGAAAGTGGAAAAATAACTTTTGGCGGAAACCCCATTGTGAGCGCACCTCACCAGGTCAGAACTATCCTAAATCAGAAGGCAGAAAGGTTGCTTACTGACTCAAGAATTTTAAAATACGAGGTTATCTTGTTAGAAAAAGATTATTTAATCCTAACTACTGATGATTCACTTAACCCTGCTGCCTTAACAGCAAATTCAAATGCAGAAAAAAACCCATGCCCCAGACCAGAAGAACTGGGGCATAGATGTTCAGATAAACTCCCTTTCAAACCGGAAGACACCATTTTGTAGATGGTTCTTCTCAAGTAATAAAAGGGAAAAGGCATAACGGGTACTCAGGAGTAGATGGAGACACCCTACCTAATGACTGGTCTGAGCAAACGTGAGTTGTTTACACTAAATCAAGCCTTAAAATTTCTGCAAAACCAGGAGGGAACTATTTATACTGACTTCAAGTATGCCTTTGGAGTAGTCCACATCTTTGGGAAAATTTGGGCACAGCAAGGCTTTATTAACAGTAAAGGGGCCAAAACTTAGTCCACACAGACTTGATAATCCAAGTACTAGAGAACTTACAGCTGCCAGAAGAGACAGCAGTTGTTCATGTTCCGGGTCACTAGAAGAATCTTTCCTTTGAGAGCCGAGGGAATAATCTAGCTGACCAAGTGGCCAAACAAGTTGCCTCTTCTCAAGCAGCACCCATTTTCCACCTAACCCTTTATCTTACCCCTCCAGCTACAGTCCCTATTTTCTCCCCCAGAGAGCAAGAAAAGTTAAAAGAAATAGGAGCCAAAGAAAGCCACGCGGGAAAATGGGTACAATCAGACAAGACGGAAATGCTGTCTAAGCCCCTCATGCGAGACATATTGTCACAACTACATCAAGGAACTCACTGGGGCCCCCAAGCTATGTGTGATGCAGTCCTCAGAGTTTACGGATGCATAGGAATTTATACCCTTGCTAGACAAGTTGCAGACAGTTGCATAGTGTGCAGAAAAACCAAAAAACAACCTAAAGAAAATAGGAATACCACATGCCGTGCATCCACCTTCATCAGGGAGAGTAGAAAGGCCTATTGCCCTGTTGAGAGTCCGAACTGCTCCCCGAAAAGATATAGGTCTACCCCCTTATGAGATGCTTTTTGGATTGCCTTATCTACATTCTACTACTGATCTTACTACATTTGAAACAAAAGATCAGTTTCTTAGAAACTATGTATTAGGTCTATCCTCTATCCTTTCCTCCCTCAGGACTCAAGGCCTCCTAGCACAAACTCCAACCCTTGAATTCCCAATTCATCAACACCAGCCTGGAGATCACATCCTTATCAGAAGTTGGAAAGAGGGAAAGCTCAAACCCACTTGGGAAAGACCTTACCTAGTGCTCCTCACAACTGAGACAGCAGTCCAGACCGCTGAGAGAGGATGGACCCATCACACCCGAGTACCCTCTCCAAAGTACCTACCCTGGACAAAGTAACATTAAAGAGAAAAGCTTAATCAGCCTCTTCCTCCTTTTCCTCTCTCCCCCAGATACCCCACATATTATTATTAATGTTACTAAGTCTAACTCACCTCAAACTATCACTTTCGATGCTCGTCTTGTTTACCCTGCGGAGATCTGCAGGGTCAAAAACTATAAAATCAAGGATACTTTTCTACTTCAGAAAAGTATCTTTGTCCTTCTTGGCTCTCCTCAGACTGAAAATCCGTTAACTGGGATCAATTAGTCTGGGAAGATTTTAATGGAGATTCCGTTAATTGGGAATCTTGTCCTCCTAAAGCAGAGCATCAGCATCTCTGCCATAGTTGGTCCAATGTTCTACTGACCACCAAAAACCAGGGATGGATGGCCCCAACGAGTAGTTGTATATTCCTGAAACCATACATTTGTTTCACTAAAGGGAGTACTCCTCCCAATTGCCAATATAACCAGTGTAATCCTGTATCAATTTCCATTGCTATCCCAACTTTTCAAGGTTCTTACCCTTCCTTGAGCCGTTTTTATGGTATAGGAGCAGAAGTCTCAGGGACAGACCGTATAGAGTATTTCGAAATGCGCTTCATCGCTCCTCCACCTCCTTCATCCCCTTCTCCCTCTCCTCCTAAACCCTCTTCTAACCAAACCTTTTCTCGCTTCATACCCAATGATAAAACTAAAGTAGCCGTTATAGAAGTTAAAGAATTAAAGCAAACTCTAGCTATTGAAACAGGATATCAAGATCCAAATGCCTGGTTGGAATGGATTAAATATTCCACCTGCAAGCTAAATAAAAGCGACTGTTAGGCTTCTGTGACAGGTAGGCCAGAAACCCAAATTTACCCTTCCCACTTGGATGGTCTTCTGACCAACGAGGCATGACCTGGATGATTGCTGTCTTCCAGAACCCCAGAGCCTGGGGTAATGAGTCATGCAAGATCCTTCCACTGCTGTTCCCTTAAGACCAATTTCCTCAAAAGCCCTGCGGGTCAGCCCCCGAGGGCCATCCAGCCTCCAGCCCCTGATGTTAACTTCACCTCTTGCCTTTCATGGCAGGCAGAGAAGTTAGCATTCCTTGGAGACCTAACAGGGTGCAGTGAAACCAAGCCTTTTCAAGAGCTTAGCAATCAGTATGCCCTTGTTCATTCCTGAGCAGATGTGTGGTGGTATTGTGGAGGACTATTGCTGGGTACTCTGCCAAGTACCTGGAGCGGCACTTGTGCTCTAATTCAGTTGGCTATCCCTTTCACCTTGGCATTTCATTGACCAAGAAAGCTGAAGACAGAATATCATAAAAAGAGAGATGTCCCTCATGGATCCTTTGATCCTTATGCTATTATAGATGCTATCGGAGTACCACAAGGGGTACCAGATGAATTCAAAGCCCGAAATCAAACAGCTGCAGGATTCAAATTTATGTTGTTCTGGTGGTCAACTGTAAACAAGAATGTAGCTTGAATAAATTATATCTATTATAATCAACAATGCTTTGTTAATTTTACTAGAGTTGCAATTAAAGGAATAGCTGAACAATTAGGCCCTACCAGCCAAATGGCTTGTGAAAACAGAATAGCCCTTGACATATTAGCTGAAAAAGACAGGGTTTGTGTCATGATTGGAGTCCAATGTTGTACTTTTATTCCTGATAACATCGCCCCGATGGAACAAAAACAAAAGCCTTACAAAGCCTTACTTCCTTATCAAATGAGTTAGCTAAAAATTCTGGAATAGATGACCCCTTTGCAACCATCATAGAGAAATGGTTCAGGAAATGGAAAGGAATTATGACCTCAATATTCACCTCCCTTATAATCGTTATACATGTGCTCATTCTTGTAGGATGCTGTATCATACCCTGTATTCGTGGTTTAGTGCAAAGACTTACAGAAACAGCACTCACAAAAACCTCCCTTAATTCACCCCCACCTTCTTCAGATAAACTCTCCCTTCTTGACACCCAAGAAGAACAACAGACATGCATAGGCATTTTGAGGAGGAAAAACTATAAAATCAAGAGGGGGAAATTGTCAGAGATAATAAATTCCTCTTCAAAAAGCTTTAGTTCCCTGTTCTTTGTTTCTTAAGACCAATTTCCTCATACTTCCTTGTCTCCTAGCTACCTGTTCTGTAAACAACCTTCCCGCCTTTGCCATGCCCAGACAAGTCCAGATATGCCTTCCCACCTAGTAACAGACAGTCCCTCTTCCTTCCTGCCTAATAGACCCTATTCGATTTTAAACCTTAGCCAATCAAGTTAGCTTAGATTGTGAGGTCCAACCCCAGCCAACAGGGAAGTGCTAGGAACTGAATCAGAGATAAAAACCTCTGCCCTACCCTGCTCAGTGTGCTTTTGCTATCGTGACTGGCGCAAGCTGCACCCTTCTGCAGAAGTAAATTTGCCTTGCTGAGGAATTTTCTGCCTATGTGCTGTTTTTCTTTGCAGCACCAGGCACTTGTTTCTAACACTCTGCCTCCTGGGTTCAAGCAATTCTCCTGCCTCGGTCTCCCAAGTAGCTGGGATTACAGGCACGCACCACCACACCTGGCTAATTTTGTATTTTTAGTAGAGACAGGGTTTCACCATATTGGTTAGGCTGGTCTCGAACTCCTGACCTCAGTGATCCACCTGCCTCAGCCGCCCAAAGTACTAGGATTACAGGCGTGAGCCACTGCACCTGTCCAAGAAAACATTTTTTTAAAAATTATGTATACACTATTTATCACCTAACAATTATATTTGACAGAAAATGATTCAAGCAATCCTCCCACCTCAGCCTCCTGAGTAGCTGGGAGGGACCACAGGCACGCACCACCATGCCTGGGTAATTTTTTGTATTTCCTGTAGAGAGGGGGTCTCACTGTATTGCCCAGGCTGGTCTCAAACTCCTGGGCTCAAGCCATCTGCCCTCCTAAGCCTCCCAAAGTGCTGGGATTACAGGTGTGTGAGTCACTGTGCCCAGCCATGATTTATTTTTATTTAAAAAATCTGTATTTTTCCTTTTTCTTTAAAGGAAGAAAAGTTATGACTGAATTGACATCACTGAACTAAAAATTACTGTAGCACTTTAAACATTTAGGGGTGAAATCTAACAATGTCTGCAACGTACTGTGAAATGAATAAAAAAATAGCTTGAATCGATAGTTCTGGTCAGTGAGATGACTAATGTAAAGGCTTTTCCCTCCCTCAGGGACCTGCATTTTGAAAAATCTGGTCCCTGAGGTTTTCCTTGCATAAATTCCAAAGAAAAGTCAGATATTCTGGCCAAGAGTGTGGGAGATATTTGGGGACATGGATCCCATGTTACTGCATGCCACTCAGGAGACCCCGCAGGGTCTGAGGTGCCCTCTCTGAGGATAAAACCATGCCTATGGAAACAGTGCTGGACAGAGGGTGTGCTCTGGGCAGAGAGAATAAAAGCTAGAGGAGCCACGTGAGATGAGGGTTTGTCTGCAAGGAAGTTGGTCACCCATAGGTCCTCCCTAGCTCTGTGTCCTCAGAGTAGCAGCCTAGAGAGAGCTCTGGAGGCAGGAACTGAGTCCTCACCCATGCTCTCTGCTCTGCTGCTCACTGGGCTGTGTGAGTGGGTGTGAATGTGTGAGTGAATGTATATGTGCGTGTGTGTGTGTGTAAATGTCTGTGACTGTGTGCGAGAGTCTGTGTGTGTGTGTGAATGTGTCGGTGTGTGTAAGCGTGAATGTGAGTGTATGTGTGTAGGTGTGTGTGTGGTTTTTGAGTACATGAGTGTATGAGTTTGAGTGTATGTGTGTGTGTGAGCATGTGCACCTTGAGTAAACAGCTTGGGGTATCAGTTTTTTCACCTTTCAAGTAGGGAGAATAGTAAGCCCTCCTGCCTAGGCCATTGGGAGGATCAATTGAGACAGCGGAGTGGGAAAGTGCTGCGATTAATTGGTGAAAAGCAGAAATGGACCCTTCTTCTCTAAGAATGTACAAGCAAACCATCATTTTTGAATTAGGGCGATGACTCCATTCCAAAACCATTAGATGGGGAGGGGCTTTTACTAGAGTGATTACAATCTAATCCCATCAGGTCCCTGTGCCAGCAAACAACCCAGTCAGTGTTCCTTGCACATCCTGTACCACCAACGAGGCAGCTGAAACAGTAAGGAGCCAAGCCCTAGGGCTGGCGCTTCTCACACATCAGTTACTAAATGCCCACAGGCCCAAGAGGAATATCTGATGATCCCCAAGGTGGAGAGGAGGAAACGGTCGGCTCAAGCTCAGGAGGTGAAGCAGCTTACTCAAGGTCACACAGCTGGGAAGTGGTTGCTAAATTAAGATTTGAACCTAGGTCTATCTCACTCAGGGTTTCTCTGTTTTTTTTTAGACGAAGTCTCATTCTGTCACCCAGACTGGAGTGCAGTGGCATGATCTTGGCTCACTGCAACCTCTGCCTCCTGGGTTCAAGTGATTCCCCTGCCTTGGCCTCTTGAGTGCCTGGGACTACACGTGTGCACCACCATACCCCGCTAATTTTCGTATTTTTAGTAGAGACGGGGGTTTGTTATGTTGGGCAGGCTGGTCTCAAACTCCAGGCCTCAAGTGATCCGCCTACCTCGGTCTCCCAAAGTGCTGGGATTACAGGCATGAGCCACCGCACCTGGACCTAACTCAGGGTTTCTTAACCTTGGTCCTCCCATATGACATTTGGGCTGCATGACTCTTCATTGTGGGGAGCTGTCCTGTGCACTGGGTGATGACATTTATTTAGCATTATCCCTAGCCTCCACTCACTTGATGCCAGTAGCTGCGAGTCCCCAGTCATGACAACCCAAAATGTTACCAGACACTGCCAGGTATCCCCTGGGGGTTAGAATCACTGATCTAACTGAAGAACATGCACCCTGAACTACTCCACTCCATTGCCAACCAAAGAGTGCAGCTTTCAACTCAAAGTAAGGCAGAACTTTCTAAAAATAGATGTTATCCAACAATGCAACAAGTTACCTTTTGAAAGACAGTAAGCTCCCCAACATGGGAAGCATGCAAGAAGAGGCAACCTGGATCTGATTCCAAATTAGAAATACTCCAAACTTTCTCAAGGGCAATGCAATTATTTACCTAAATAAAACTCAGCAACGTTGTTTTAGATAAAGCACCTACTACAGTGTCTGGCATACGTGAGGTGCTCAATAGCAGTGCTTATGTTTTCTTCCATTCCTTGGTGAGCACCACCATCCTGTACCTGACCCCATTCAGGATTAGAGGACTCATCCTTGACCTTTCCTTGTTTTTCACTGTGGTGGAACCTGCTAATAATAGTCTCCTCTCATGTCTAAGACTAGAACTCTGCTTCTCAGCTGAGTATACAACTGCCTGGAATAGAAACTACATTTCCCAGACTCCTTTGTAGCTGGGCGTGACCATGTGACTAAATTCCAATGGGATGTAAATCCAAGTGTTGTTTGCAACTTCCAGAAAACAGCCTTAAATTAAAGGTGTGTTCTTTTCTTTGGCCTTTCATTCTTCTAGCTGGCTGGAATGTGGATATGATGAGTAGTACCTAATCAGCCATCTTGGGGACCATAAGGAAAAGTCACACAATTAGGAAAGTGAAGCGGCCATCGGGACAGACTTGAGGTCCCTGATGATCAAGGGGCTGCCATTATCAGATAGGACTGCCCACCTCTGGACCTCACATCTATTTCATGGAAGCCATTGTTAGCTAGTGTTTTCTATCACATACAGCCATATCAAATCCTAATTGAAATACTGTCCCTGACTTCAAGGAGTTGGTGGTAAATTAGCATGCGAAGAAATACACAAGATAAACAGCATCAAAACAATTAAATTAAAAATCCTAGAATGCAGCTGGGACAAATGTGGTGACTGAGATAAGATCAAAGCAGGTAGCTGGAAGCAGAGGGAAGAACTGCCTCTCTCAAGGCAGCATGAGGATGTCAGAAAGGACATCAGAGAAGAAGTGATAGGCAAGCTAGGCTCTGAAGGATGGGTGGAAGTTCGCCAGCAGGAAGAAAGAGGTATTTAAGGCTCAGTAGAAGAAAGAACCAAAGTACACAGCTGAGTTTGAGGAATTGGGAGGAGTCATTGGAAGTACCTGGAGCACAGAATGGCGAGTCTGGAAGTACACGTTGGGACCAAGGTGTAAGTAAGCTCCTTTACACGTTGATGCCATTCCCCTGCCTAGAACATTCTTTTGCCTTGAAACTCTTACTTCTTCCTTTCTCTTGGTATCCTCAACTTCTAACATTCCCCTCTTATATCAACTTTCTTGTGGGATTATCATTCTTCAGCTGATTCTCCTCCAACTAAATGCGGAGCAACTCCAGGCCATGGGGAATGTCCACTATTTCTGCCTGGAATAGAAAGTGCACTTTGAAGTGCAATACCATGGGGACATGCCCCTCGCTGACAGCAGGGACCCTGCATTTTCGCTTGCCGTCATTTCTCCTGAGCCTGGCACCAGTCTGGCACATGACAGGTGCTCAACAGATGTTTACCAGATAAGCCCTAAAAAATGAGACCCGGGGTCGGACGCAGGGGCTCACACCTGTTATCCCAGCACTTTGGGAGGCCAAGGCAGGTGGATTGCCTGACGTCAGGAGTTCGAGACCAACCTGGCCAACATGGCGAAATCCTCTCTCTACTAAAAACACAAAAATTAGCCAGGCATGGTGGCGTGCACCTGTAGTCCCAGGTACTGGGGAGGCTGAGGTAGGAGAATCGCTTGAATCCAGGAGGCAGAGGTTGCAGAGAGCCGAGATCATGCCACTGTACTTCAGCCTGGTGACAGAGCGAGACTCCATCTCAAAACAAAAACAAAAAAACAGAAAGACCCAAACCAATACAGAGCAGCAGAAGCCAGCGTAGATGTACTAAGTGCAGAAAGTGTAGGCACAATTTTCAAAAGGAAGTTCAGACTTACCTAAGTTTGAAGTAGGATTTATCCCATTGACGAATACTGTTCCATACCTTTGGGTCCACTTTTTTACTTTTCCCTGACCACTTCATAATTAGAAATTCATCTCATGGTAATCTAAGGTGTAAATAAAGATTTATGCACAAATATGCTCACTGCAACATTATTTACGACAGGAAATGAAGGGAAATGAGCTGGCATTTGGGAACTAAATGTATCTTGAGATAGTGCATCTGGAGCTGGTTCCTTTCGGCGGGTTCTTGGTCTAGCTGACTTCAAGAATGGAGCCGCGGACCTTCGCGGTGAGTGCTACTGCTATTTTTTTGGCAACTGAGTTTTGCTCTGTCACCCAGGCTGGAGTGCAGTGTCGCAGTCTCGGCTACTGCAAGCTCCGCTTTCCATGTTCACGCCATTCTCCTGCCGCAGCCTCCCCGAGTATCTGCGACTACAGGCACCCGTTACCAGGGCCAGCTAATTTTTTGTATTTTTAGTAGAAACGGGTTTTCACCATGTTAGCCAGGATGGTTTCCATCTCCTGACCTGCCTGCCTTGGCCTCCCAAAGTGCTGGGATTACAGGCATCATCCACCGTGCCAGCCAACTGTTACAGCTCTTAAAGATGGCACGGACCCAAAAAGAAAGCAGCAGCAAGATTTACTGTTAAGAGCAAAAGAACCCTTCCACAGCCCAGAACTGGACCCAAGCAGATTGCCCCTGATGGGCTGGGGTGGCCCGCTTTTATTCCCTTATTTGTCCCCGCCCATGTTCCATTTTTGTCCTATCAGAGTGCCCTTTTTTCAGTCCTCTCTGCTATTGGCTACTTTTAGACTCCTGCTGATTGGTGCGTTTTAGAAAGCGCTGATTGGTGCATTTTACAATCTCCTTGCTAGGTACAGAGCAGAGCCTTGACTGGTGCATTTTACAATCCTCTGGTAAGACAGAAAAGTTCTCTAAGTCCCCACTCCACCCAGGAAGTACAGCTGGCTTCACCTCTCAGTAGCTACAGAATAGAATATCATGGGGGTCATTGATAATCATTACGGAGCACCAGCAATGAGACAGGAAAATGCTTATGATGAAATTACATTTATAGAAGACGTGGTTTATTTGCACAGGACAAAGTTAATTCTGTTAACTAACAGGCTTCTATCCAGGGTGAATCTTTGTTACATCAACCATGGTTTTCTCTGGGTACTGGATGGTATTTATTATATTTGGTATTTCTCAGGATTTCGACAATGAGATTGTCTTCATTTTATAATAGGGAAAATAAGAGCTAACTGCATTCATTTTGAAAAAAATAAAATAAAATAGATTTCTTCGATAAAAAAATAAAAATAGATGTTTTCCACATACTTAGCACATCTTTTATTTTCTCTAGTACAAAGTGAGAGTTTGGGATTCCTTTCTTGATTCATTCTAAACTGCCTCACCTGCTACTCCCCAGTCCAAACTGCTCTATCCTCTTCCTCATTTGTGGGCTGGTTATTCTAGTCAAGTAAGTCAGAGCATTAATTTCTTTGATCTAATTCTGAGAAAGAGGTGTCATGCATGAAGGTGCTCCAGTACTGCATCGTCTCATTAAGTCTGGCCAGGTCATAATTTCCATGAAACACCCAGGCTTATCAATGCCACTGGTTGTGATGAATAGAGCAGACTGCAAATAGCAAAATGCCATTATGGGCCTAGTATTACAGGAACCTGACTGACTTAGAATCTAGAGGAGTTCTGGCTTAAGAGTCAGCCTCTGGGTAAGATGCAAGAGGCAGATGACCTTGTGGGCAGGCAGAGGCCCCAGTGGGTTTTCCAGGGGTGGAGGTACACATGCAAAGAGTCTACAGAGTCAGAGAAGAAAAGCTACTAAGAACAGAGGACTGCGTGTGGAGCAAGAGGGAGTGGTGGGGACCGAGGTAACCTGGAGAGCCTGTTCTCTGCTTGAAGGGGCAGCTGCCACTCACATGCCACCAACTGCTGCAGACTCAGATCTGCCTGTTTTTAAAAGGAAACACAAAATCTGGAGTTTTTACATGAAATATTTTAGTTTTTAAATGCTGTCAATTATTCAACTGAAATGTTTCATTTGTCTTCTTGAACACTACACAGGGTAGAAAAAAAAACAAATTTTGCAAGCCCCCAGGTAGAAACCTCAAGCTGGTTCATAGGGGATGCAGAATGCTGAATATGAGATAATGACCCAGGAGTGGACATCTTTTGGGGTATTTGCCCAGCTCAAGTCAAGCCTCCTCTCTGAGAACCATCATCTCACCTAGGGTGGGCTCTGGCAGCCATAATTATACTATGTAACCCTGACCCCTGGGCACACCTGATTGAACCAGAAGTTGTCCTCTGACCCAGAACAAACCAGTCAGCCCAGTCCTCTCTTCTGGAACTCTGGGATCGGAGTTGTGCCATCAAGACAGTCTGTTGGTCTCATATATCTGATATATATCTGATGTATCAAGAAGACAAATGAAACAATTGAATAACTGACAACATTTAAAAACTAAAAGATTTTGGCTGGGCGCGGTGGCTCAAGCCTGTAATCCCAGCACTTTGGGAGGCCGAGACGGGTGGATCACGAAGTCAGGAGATCGAGATCATCCTGGCTAACACGGTGAAACCCCGTCTCTACTAAAAAAAATACAAAAAACTAGCCGGGCGAGGTGGCGGGCGCCTGTACTCCCAGCTACTCGGGAGGCTGAGACGGGAGAATGGCGTAAACCTGGGAGGCGGAGCTTGCAGTGAGCTGAGATCCGGCCACTGCACTCCAACCTGGGCGACAGAGCGAGACTCCGTCTCAAAAAAAAAAAAAAAAAAAAACCTAAAAGATTTCATGCAAAAACTCCAGATTTTATAAGAGTGGGGTAAGTGGGGGGTGGGGGGCTGCCACTGGGGGCAGGAGGGGGACTGTTGCTCACCTCTGGGAATGCTAAAATAGAGGAGGGGATAGAAGAAGGCAGCAGACAAAATGCAATAATTCATATGCTGGAACAACCGAGATCTACCAGCAGAAGGATGAATTTAGACCTTTCCCTCATATCATACACAAAAATTAGCTCATAATTGATGATAGTCCTAAATGTAAAAGCTAAATTTTTGTGACCTTGAGTTAGGCAAAGATTTCTCAGATACATCACCAAAGGCATAAGGAATTTTTAAAAACTGCTAAATTGGACTTCATCAAGATGAGAAACTTTTGGGTTTCAAGAGGTACCACTAAGAAAATGAAAAGCTATGGAATGGAAGAAAATATTTATAGGTCATATATATGATATATCATATATCTAATATATCCAAAATATATAAAGAACTCTTCCAACTCAATCACAAGAAGATAAATAACCCAATTTATAAATAGGCAAAGGATTTATATAGACATTTCACCAAACAAGATATAGGAATGGCTCAAAAGCACATGAAAGGATGTTCAACATCATTAGTCATTAAGGAAATGAAAAATCAAAACCACAGTGAGATACCACTTCATATCTACTAGGATGACTATAATTTAAAAAGAAGGACAATAACAAGTGGTGGTGAAGATGTGGAGAAATAAGAACTCTCAAACACTGCTGGTGGAAATGTAAAATGGTGCAGCTACTGTGAAAAGCAGTCTGACAGTTCTTCAAATGGTTAAACATGGTTACCATATGACTCAGTGATTGATTCCACACCTAGATATATACCCAAGAGAACTGATCACGTGACCACAGAAAAACTTGTATGCAGATATTCATAGCATTATTCATAACAACCAAAAAGTGGAAAAAACCCAAATGTTCATCAACTGGTGAATGGATTTTGATTAAAATGTGGTCTATTTGTCATTAGAAAGAAACACAGTACTATTCCAAGCTACAACATGGAGGAACTGGAAAAACATCATGCTAGGTGAATGAAGTCAGACACAAAAGGCAACACATTGAATGATTCAATTTATATGAAATGTCCAGAACAGGCAAATTATATTATAGAGACAGAGAATAGATTAGTGGTTGCCTGGAGGGGGGAACAGGCAGGGATCTTTTGGAAAAGAGAGAAATGTTCTAAAATTGGATTCTGATGATGATTATACAATTCTGTAAATTTACTAACTGAATATATGATAACTGAATTATATGACTCACTTATAATGGGTGAATTTTACGATAGGAAAATTACACCTGAATCAAGTTGTTTTAAAATTTTTTCAGTGGATTAAGAAAGAGACTGCTTTGGGTTCCAGATCTCTCTGTCTGTTTTTAAAATCTATTTCACTGCACCAGTGTTGGGAAACAGGATCAGTTATAAGATTCTCAGCATCATTTAAATGAAAACAAACTAGTTGCTTAGCAGAAGAACTGCTTTAACCAGAACCGAGATTTAGATAAAATAGATCTCATGGTTTCTTGTAAAAGGGGCAGGGAGATGTTATGCGTAACTTCTAAATTAGTCATCGGAAGTGGAAGGAGAGGAATGACAGAGCTACATCAAACCCTTTCCTCCTACACGTCTGTGATCTTCTCTCATTTTATAATTTGGTTTAAGAGACTGAACTTGTTTGTTTGCATACTCCCCACAACCCCCAGCCCTGGTGTGACAGGCTGGAATTTTTAAAGCTAAGTGCAGGAAAGGAAAGCTGAAGGATATTATCACTAAATGGAAGAAGAAAAAAAAAAAAAAAAAAAAAGGCAGCATTAAAAGCCCAGCTCAGTTATCTCTTACTTTCTAACATCAAAAAGCAAGAGAGAAGCTGGGCGCGGTGGCTCACGCCTATAATCCCAGCACTATGGGAGGCCAAGGCGGGCAGATCACAAGGTAAGCAGTTTGAAACCACCCTGGCTAATATGGTAAAACTCCATCTCTACTAAAAATACAAAAAATACAAAAAAAAAAAAAAAAAAAAAATTAGCTGGGCATAGCGGCGCATGCCTGTAATCCCAGCTACTCAGGAGGCTGAGGCAGGAGAATTGCTTGAACCTGAGAGGCAGAGGTTGCAGTGAGCCGAGATCATGCCACTGAACTCCAGCCTGGGCGACAGAGTGAGACTCTGTCTCAAAAAAAAAAGAAAAAGAAAAGTAATATTTTCATGATTGCATCAGGCTGGGAGATTTTCCATATTGTGTCATTTAATCCTCATCGTGCTGGTGACCTCACCAAAATAATTCTGCCCCCCATTTTAATGATGTGGAAACAGAGGCTTCTGTATTTTTTAGGGCTTGGTGCCTGCACTAAGAGATTCCAGAGTGACTCAAGAGCAAGTTTCACTTAAAGGCCCAAGGGGCACCCATCTGCTAAGACCTTCCAGTGAACTTCACATACTCCCCTACCCCATCCTCTTTTTCATTGTGAAGAGAATAAAATAAATAAACACTTTGAATAAAGATTCCAGGGAATTGAAAACATGGACATCCGTGCTAGCATGAGAAAGGGATATAGTGAATACATCATCCTCTTTTTCACTGTGAAAAGAGGAAAATAAACAAACGCTTTAAATAAAGATTCCAAGGAATTTGAAAATATGGATATCCGTGCTAACATGAGACAAGGACACAGTGATTACACTACCAAACCCAGCACACACACAAGTATCATTTCAGGACATGATGAATAATGTTTTCATTTTGCTCCGAATCCTTGGAGACTAAATTCTGAGCAATATACTTTCAAAAACCAAAGTTATTCAGGCTGTTCTCTTCTTGAGGAAGAAAAAAGTGATTGATGATATTGAACTAAATAAAAGAGCTGGCAGGAGAAAAAGAGAGGCAGATGCGGCATTTATAAGAGAGAGCTCCCAGGTGATTAGGAGTTCCTGTAACTTTTGTCTCTTTCAGTCAAGTGACCTGATGGATACCTGCCTGCAGCTGCCACCTCATCCCACACCTGGGGCTCTTTAGCACCACCTGCTGGTCAAGCCCTATTGCTGGTTCTGGGGCCAGGCTATTTATATATACGGGTTATTTATATATAGAAGTTATTTATATATAGGGCATAGATGAGTGTGACGTGATCTGGTTCCTAGTTCTATTCTGATATTCACAGATGATTCATTTATTCATTCATCTATTTATCCATTCATTCTCTCTTCCTTCCATCAGACCATCCACAAAATCTTCACTGATGAATATTCTTGCCAGGTACAGATATTATGATAGCCAAGGGATGAACACAGTTCCTATTTTCATGGAGGTGCCAGCCTATACCAGTAATTCTCGATTCTGCCTGCCTGAGGGTTTTGTTTTTTTTTTTTTTTTTTTTTTGAGATGGAGTCTCGCTCTGTTGCCCAGACTGGAGTGCAATGGCATGATCTCAGCTCACTGCAAACTCTGCCTCCCAGGTTCAGGTGATTCTCCTGCCTCAGCCTCCCAGGTTGCTGGGATTACAGGTGCCTGCCACCACATCTGGCTAATTTTTATGTTTTTAGTAGAGACGGGGTTTCACCATAGTGGCCAGGCTGGTCTCAAACTCCTGACCTCAAATGATCCACTTGCCTCAGTCTCCCAAAGTGCTGGGATTACAGGCATGAGCTACTGCGTCAAAAGCTTTTAAAACATATTGAGATGTCTTCTTTCAGGAAGACTGAGTAGAGGTACTTTTCTCTATTCTGCTAAGTACAACCAAAACTCTGGATGTTACATTTAAAGCAAACACAAGAAGACTCTGACAGGTGGAGAGGCAAAGGCAAAGCAGTGAGGAACATTGGGACTCAATGAATGACACTGTGATGAGTTCCCCGGGCTTTTGTTTGGCCACATACATCAGAGAGTTTGAGCTGAAGAAGCTGGCAGCTCAGAAATGGCAATCGGCACAGGCAAAACAAAAGCCTGCTGTGTCTAGCCAAAAGACTGGGAAAGGGGCTGCCTAGCAAAATAGAAAACTTTTAGACAACACCTGCTCTATTTCAGCCAAACACCATAGAAAAACACTGTGCCCCGTTCCTGTCCTAGCCAGATGAGGCGAAGGAGGGAGGGAAGCCAAGACTTCCACCCTTGTCAAGCTGTAATGAAGTGACTCAACTCCCCCTGCTGGGGTGGTGTCCCCGCCATTCCTAGCAGGGAGCTGGGACTTGCATCCTGTCAGGTGATGACAAGCCCTGCACCCACTCCCACGGTGTCAGTAGGGGTGCATGGGGAGCAGTGAGGAGGCAGTCTCATCCCTCCCAGCTGGGGACTTATCTTCAGTGGCCTAGTGGGGAGATGGAGCTCCCACATCTGCTCAGCAATAATGAGAAACCCACGCCCTTCAGGTGTCAAGAGAAGCTAAGTGGGGAGCCAGGACATCTACCTCCACCTGGAAGTAATGAGGCAGCACACTCTCCCCTTGTGTCCTCCGGCTTCCCCTGCTACGGCAGTGTCAGTCAAAACCAGATAAATCAGGAGATTTAAATATGATCCTAGGTCTCATAATACCTACAATTTCCATATTTCAATTGAAAATCATTTTTCACATCAAAAAATGAGAAGGGAATTCAAATAGGATTTTGTGTGTGTGTGTGTGTGTGTGTGTGTGAGACAGAGTCTCACTCTGTCACCCAGGCTGGAGTGCAGTGGCGTGATCTCGGCTCACTGCAACCTCTGCCTCCCAGGTTCAAGCCATTCTCCTGCCTCAGCCTCCCAAGTAGCTGGGACTACAGGCACATGCCACCATGCCTGGCTAATTTTTTGCATTTTTAGTAAAGACGGGGTTTCACCGTGTTAGCCAGGATGGTCTCGATCTCCTGACCTCATGATCTGCCTGCCTAGGCCTCCCAAAGTGCTGGGATTACAGGCGTGAGCCACCACACCTGGCCCAAATAGGATTTTTAAAAAGCAATCATACTATCCGGGCGCAGTGGCTCACGCCTGAAATCCCAGCACTCTGGGAGGCCGAGGCAGGCGGATCACGAGGTCAGGAGATCGAGACCATCCTGGCTAACACGGTGAAACCCCATCTCTACTAAAAATACAAAAAAATTAGCTGGGCGTGGTGGTGGGCACCTGTAGTCCCAGCTACTCAGGAGGTTGAGGCAGGAGAATGGTGTGAACCTGGGAGGCAGAGCTTGCAGTCAGCCGAGATCGCACAACTGCACTCCAGCCTGGGCGACAGAGTGAGACTCCATCTCAAAGAGAAAAAAAAAAGCAATCATACTTTGGAAGTCTGAGGCAGGAGAATCCCTTCAGCCCAGGAATTTGAGAGCAACTTGGGGAACATAGCAAGACCTCATCTATATAAAATTTAAAAAAAAAATTAACCAGGCATGGTGATGTGCATCTGTAGTCCCCGCTACTTGGGAGGTTAAGGCAGCAGGATTGCTTAAACCAGGAGTTTGAGGCTGCAGTGAGCTATGATCATGCCACTCTATTCCAGCCTGGGAAACAGAGCAAGACTCTGTCTTTAAAAAATAAATAAATAAAATAAAAATAAAAATAAATTTAAAAATGAATAAATAAAGCAATTAATAGATACCATGACGACAGAAGTGTTAGAATTATCTGACGAAACATTTAAAGTAATCATCATAAAAATGCTTCAACATGCAAATGTGAACACACTTGAGACAAATTAAAAAAATAAAGTCTCAGCAAAGAAATAGAAAATATAAAGAAGAACCAATTGGAAATTTAGAATGGAAATAATAGTTGAAATAAGAATCCAGAGGTGCCCTCCCTGCCTGAGGAGAGGGAGGTCATGGCGTGAAGCTGCAGCTGCTGCTGCTTCTGCAAGGTCTCAGGGCTGGGCTGCAGCCATGTCCTACTGCTGGCAGGAAGGGAAGGATCAAATCATATTTGTAACCAAAGAAGACCAGGAAACTCCAAGCAATGCAGAATCGGTGGCTGATGAACCCAATGATCCATACGAGGAGCATGGATAGATACTGCCAATGGAGACATTAACTGGAACTGCCCATGCCTTGGGCGAATGGCCAGCGGCCCCTGTGGGGAACAGTTCAAGTCAGCCTTTTCCTGCTTCCACTATAGCATGGAGGAGATCAAGGGGTCAGACTGTGTAGACCGGTTCCGGGCCATGCAGGAATGCATGCAGAAATACCCAGACCTCTATCCCCGAGAGGATGAGAATGAGGAAGAGGAAGAAGAGAAGCAGCCAGCAGAACAAGCAGAAGAAACAGCTCCCACTGAAGCCACTGCAACCAAAGAAGAGGAGGGGTCAAGTTAATGAAGGCCACAAGGCACTGGGCTCCAGTCCTTTTGGAGTGGACCTTTTGCAAAAAGCCTTGTTGTCACCTTCCAGGAAAGTGTCTTTCCCTCTGTTGTCCTGTGCACTGTAATATACAAAATAACTTATTTTGATGATCAGGGGTCTTGACCTCTTGACATATACACTGAAAAAAATGGGGGTTGTATGTATGTGTGTCCTACCTAAACCTGTAGCTGCCACTTTTGAATTCTCTTCTCAGATTGCCCTGAATTTTGCCACTTTTAAATCATGTGCTGAATAAGCTCAGCAACTAAAAACCATTACCCAGGAAGGTTTCTTGTGAGTGAGCTGATTTATTCTGATTCATTATATTCCTTTTGGTAGATTTTGTACCCCTTGGGGAAATAATACAAGTAATAGAAACAAAAACATCTTCTCTTAAAAATGCTGGGGTGGGGCCTCTACTAGCAGAGGCCAGATGGTCAGATACGATTTCTGCAAACCCATCTTGACCTTGAGTATGTGAAGGGGTACTGTACTTCATTCCTGATACATTTTGGTTTCCATGTTGGTGTGGAGCTCCTGGTTTTCTGTGTTTGGACGGTGAAGATTTGGACCCTCGCATTCACAGTCCCTTTCTAAGTGAAGGGAGAGGCTGGCTTGGCTGTTCCTTGTTATTCCGAAAGCCCTGGTTTGGGGCCCATGTTCACACTGGCTCTCAGTCTGGCCAGGTGCAATGTTCTTGAGAGGTGGGGACCTAATTATTACCAGAGTAGCAGCAAGAGAGGGAACATTGTGAATTAAGTATTCAATTAAAAGGAAACATGATTTCTACCTGAAAAAAAAAGAACCCAATTGATGGGCTTAAAGAAGGCAGGAATAGAGGAAAGAATCAGTAAACTGGAAGATAAAACAATAGAAATTCCCAAATCTGAACATCAGAGGGAAAAGACTAATAAACAAATAAACAAACAAACAGAACTCCAGGGTCCTGTGGGACTATAACAAAATATCTAACATTCATATAATCATAGTCCCAGAAGGAGATGAGAAAAAGGGTGGCAATGACAATGTGCTTTGAGAGATAATGGCTGAAAATGTCCCAAATTTGGCAAGAGACCTAACTCTACAGAATCAAGAAGCTGTTAACCAAACAGGATAAGCCCCCCAAATATACACCAAAACACATAATAATTAAACTCCTGAAAATGAAAGACAAAAAATGTTGAAAGTGTCAGAGAAAAACACCTTACCATAATGGGAATGATAGCAGATTTCTCACAGAAAACATAGAGACAAGAAAATGGCATTATATTTTTCAGATGCTGAAAGAAAAGAACTGTCAGCCCAGACTCTTATACTCAGTGAAAATATCTACAAGGAAAAAAAGGAAAACAACACATTCTCAGATGAACTCGTACAGGACTCTGTGCTGAAATCTACAACATGCTGATGAAATAAATCAAAGATGTAAATAAATGGAGAGTGTTTATGGATCGGAAGTCTCAACAGAGTAAATATGTCAATTCTTCCCAAATTAATATACAGATTTAATGCAATTCCTATCAGAATATCAGCAAGATGTCTTACAGATATAGACAAGACTCTTCTAAAATGTATAGGGAAAAGTGAAGAAACTAGAACAACTCAATTTTGAGAAAAAGAGAATAAAATGGGAGAAATTGACCTACCCAATTTCAAAACTACTATACATTAATAGCTACACTAATCAAGACTTTGTGGTATTGGCAAAGGAGTAGACACATAAATCAATAGACTAGAACAGAGAGTCAAGAAATAGAAATAGAACCACTCGAATATTCTCAGGTGATTTTTGACAAAGGCGCAAAATTAAAGCATTTTCAACAAATGGTGCTGGCACAATTGGACGTCATAGGCAAAAACTGAACAACCTAAACCTTATGTCTTATAAAAAAGTTAACTCAGGCTGGGCATGGTGGTGGCTCATGCCTGTAATCCCAGCACTTTGGGAGGCCGAGGCAGGCAGATCCTGAGGTTAAGGGATTGAGACCATCCTGGCCAACATAGTGAAACCCTGTCTCTACTAAAAATATAGAATCTTTTGAACCTGGGAGGTGGGGATTGCAGTGAGCCAAGATCGCACCTCTTCACTCCAGCCTGGTGACAGAGCGAGACTCCGTCTAAAAAACATACGAACAAAAAATTAACTCAAAATGCTCCACAGACCATTAAATGTAAAATGTAAAACTACAAAACTTGTAGAAAAACACATTAGAAGAAATCTTCAGGATCCACAGCTAAGCTAAAAGTTCTTAGACTTGTGACTAAAAACATGATCCACAAAAAGAAAAAACAATGAATTAGACCCCATCAAAAGGAAAAATTTTGTTCTGTGAAAGACCCTGTTAAGAGGATAAAAAGACAAGGAGAAAATATTTGCCAGCTACATATCTTACAAAGGACTAGTATTTAGAATATATAAAGAGCTCTCAAAACTCAACAGTAAAAAGCAGACCATCTGATGAGAAAATGAGCAAATGACATGAGGAAACATTTCATCATCAAATAGATGATACAGATGGCCCATCCGCCTGTGAAAAGATGTTCAATATTACTAGCCATCAGAAAAGTGCAAATCAAAACCACAATGAGATATCACTGCACAGCCATCAGAATGGCTAAAATAAAAGACAGTGGCAACGCCAAATGCTGAGGAAGACTCCAGAGAAACTGTATCACTCATATATTTCTGGTGGGAATATAAAATGATACAACCATTCTGGAAGAGTATGGCGGTTTCTTAAAATACTAAACATGTAACTACCATAAACTTGAGTAATTGCACTCCTGGACATTTATCCCAAAGAAACTAAAACTTATTTGCCTACAAACAACCTGAACATGAATGCTTATAGCAGCTTTATTCATAATAGCTCAACGCTGGAAACAACCAGATACCCTTTGATAGGTGAATGAGAAACCAACTGTGGAATACTACACAGTAGTAAAAAGGAATGCACTAGTGCTATTCCCAACAATCTGGATGAGTCTCCAGAGAATTATGTGAAGTAAAAGCAGTCCCAAAAGGTTACTAACCGTATGACATATAACATTCCTGAAATGACACAATTATAGAAATGGAGAACAGATTAGTGGTTGCCAGGGGTTAGGGATGGGGGAGGTGAGAAGGAAAGGGGATGTGGCTATAGAAAGGCAACGTTGGTGATGGAACTCTTCTGTACTTGATTGTCTTTATGTCAATGTCGGTTGTGATATTTTACTACAGTTTTGCAATATGCTACCACTGGAAGAAATTGAGTAAACTGTATGCAGGATTGCTCTATGTTATTTCCTACAACTGAGTGTTCCTAAAAGGCTTAATGTAAAAAAACTCTTACTGATACCTTGGCCGCACTCCCAGACTCCCAGCCACTAAGGTTTGAAGGTCCCCAGGTGATCCAGTGTGCAGCCAGGATTAAAAAAAACCACTGGTCTAGGACAGTGCTTCCTAAACTTTCATATGCAAATACATTTTCTGAGTCTCGTTAAAATGGTTCAGGAGGTCTGAGGTAGGGCCAGAGATTCTGCATCTCTAACAAGCTCCGAGGTGATGCCCATGCTGTTGGCCCACGAACCTCACTTTGAGTAGTAGGGGTTTTTACACTGTGGTTACATCCAGGTTGGGTTCATAAGAATTATCAGAGCAACTGTGAAATATATCGTACACTGGGATCCGGCTTAGTCGATTCAGTAGGATCCAGTAGGTCTGGACTGGCGCCGATGACTCTTGGGGATAGAGGTCTGGGTATTTCTGCATGCATTCCTGCATGACCCGGAACCGGTCTACACAGTCTGACCCCTTGATCTCCTCCATGATATAGTGGAAACATGAAAAGGCAGACTTGAACTGTTTTCCACAGGGGCTGCTGGCCATTCCCCCAAGGCATAGGCAATTCCAGTTAATGTCTAAACATTAAGGTTTAGGTGTTTTTTAATAGCTCCCCTGGTGAATGTGGTGCCGAGCCAGGTTTTGGATCCAGCAGCAAGCTGCCTCCTGCTCCTTGATTCCTGTGTATGAGCTCACCTTGGCACCCAAGGCCAATAATGGAATTTAAAATTCTTGTCTTCATGCCCAGTACTTTCACTGCCTTAGACCTGGGGTCAGGCCCTGGGACTTGGTCTCTCTCATCTGCCCTTGAACCTACCCAGTGGACTTCAGTCAGTGTCACCTCCCTAGAACATGCTCTGGTGTCTCCTGTCCGTCACCAGCCTTCTGGAGGCCAGCCGCCTACTCCTTTTGTTCATCCTTTGGAGGCTGCCTTGATCTAAGCTCAAGTTTGCTCTCACCAGGGATACTGCAACAGCCCCCTAACTGGCCAGCCCACTTCCAATTTCACCCCCTGTAGTCCCCACCCGTGTCAACTGCAAGCAATCTTTCTAAATCCACATTTCTCTCCTTTAGTTACTTATTCCCATTATCATTTTTGCTGATCTGTCTTTCCTATACCACCATTTACTTTATATAAAATTTAAATGGATCCACTTTTTGCTGAAGTTTATTTCACTACCACATATGAAAAACCAGTTATCTTTTTTTGTTATCTATAGAACTTTCCATAGGCATAAATAAAATGACAATAAAACAGTGTGATTTAATTCTACTCAGATATTGTGAAGAAGGCTTTGCTTTGTTAAAGAGAAACCTTAGCAAGAGTAAGATAGGTGTTAAAAACTTCCCATCACTGGCCGGGCACGGTGGCTCACACCTGTAATTCCAGCACTTTGGGAGGCCGAGGCAGGCGGATTACGAGGTCAGGAGATCGAGACCATCCTGGCTAACACGGTGAAACCCCGTCTCTATTAAAAATACAAAAAATTAGCCGGGCGTGGTGGCAGGCGCCTGTAGTCTCAACTACTCAGGAGGCTGAGGTAGGAGAATGGTGTGAACCCGGGAGGCCAAGCTTGCAGTGAGCTGAGATCATGCCACTAAACTCCAGCCTGAGTGACAGAGCGAGACTCTGTCTCAAAATAAAAAAGTAAATAAATAAATAATAAAAACATCCCAACACCAAATTGAGACTCTCTTGGAGGTAATCAGAAGGACTTAAATATACAAGTAAGACTTGAAAATCAGTGAGTCAATATTAGTTAATGGTACATTTCTGTACCATTTACAGTCACTTCAGGTAACACCCAAGATGTGGTAAACACTGTTTTAAATCTTGTCATATATTGTTTTGCTTCTAAATGCCTTGAAGGAAAAGTTCAAACTCCTTAGGCTGTTGGTATGACATTTCCTTCATATTTTGAACCACAGCACTCCAGCAAAAATGAACTCGCTGTCCCCAAACTCCCCAGGTTCTTTCAGTTTTGGGGGGCTCTACACACAGGATTCTCTTCTCCAGGAAGAGGATGTGTCTTGCAGATTAGCATTTCATTTATGTTTACTAGTGTCTTTTATGGGCCTATTTCAGAGCCCACCTGAAACAAAGTAGGTGAGAAGAATGAAAGGGACAAAGGAGAGGTGGAAAGGTTGATAAACAAGATGGGAAGAAAAAGGAAGGGAGGGAGGCAGAGGGAAGGAAAGTATCAATGAACTTCTATTTATTCTACAAAGCCCATCTTAACTGTTCCTTCTTTTCTGAAGCTTTCCTGTATCCCTTAGCCATATCTAAGCATTTCTTCTTCTGGGTTCCTACAGTATTGTCTCCATATCTCTATTAAGGCATTTAACACTATATTCTTTTTTTTTTTTTTGAGACCGAGTCTCACTCTGTCACCCAGGCTGGAGTGCAGTGACAAGATCTTGTCTCACTGCAACCTCCACCTCCTGGGTTCAAGCGATTCTCCTGCCTCAGCCTCCCGAGTAGCTGGGACAACAGGCACGTGCCACCACAACTGGCTAATTTTTGTATTTTTTTAGTAGAGATGGGGTATTGCCATGTTGGCCGGGCTGGTTTCAAACTCCTGACCTGAGGTGATCCACCCACCTCAGTCTCCCAAAGTGTTGAAATTACAGGCGTGAGCCACTATGCCGGGTCCACTATATTCTATTGAATGAATTCAGGTGTCCTTCACTTAGACTTTGATCCCTACAAGGGCAGGACCACTGCGATATTCACTTATATTTCCAGCACCTAGCCCAGTGGCTTTAAAACTTGGTTGCGCATTGGAATCATAATCAGAGCTTTAAAAAAATACTGATGCCGAGGACTCACCACTCCTGGACTGGATTCTGATGTAACTGGTCTAGGGTGTGTCTGGGTTTCAGGATTAAAAACAATTTTTTGTTGGAGATAGGTTGTCGTTCTGTTGCCCAGGCTGGAGTGCAGTGGCAAGATCATAGCTCACTGTGACCTTGAACTCCTGGCCTCAAGCAATTCTCCTGCCTTGGCCTCCCAAAGCACTAGGATTACAGGTAGGAGCCACTCTGCCTGGCCTGGATTTTAAAAACTCTCCAGATAGTTCCAATGCAGCCAATATTGTGAATCACTTTCCTAACCAAAGCCGAATTATGGTAGGAGGAGGTCCAGTAAGTGATGAGTAAGTAGATGCATCCTGCCTTTAACGCACCACAGTTCTGACCCAACATGACCGCATTCAGAGTTTCATGTGATGCTAATTCATTAATATATTCAGGAACTATTAATTAAACAATAATGTGGTACCAGGTATTATGCTAGGCCAAGCCATTAGAGATGGAAATGTGAGTAAGACTCCCAATTCTCCCCTTGTTTTTGATATGCCTCAGGGATGGCTGGGGCCTGTCCTAGTTCATCCAAGAACTTTCTGTCCTGCTGATTAATTGTCCAGCTCCAACAGCAATCATTTCCCTAGTGACTGACAGCAAATCTTACTTCTGGCTGGTTCCTCGGGCAAGTGTTATCTAAGGATAGACTCTATTTACTCTCAGAGAGAGGAAGTTCCCAGGGGGTGTGGGCAAGTCAAGAAACCACAAAGAAAGTGGTCTTGTCTAGATCTCTCCAAGCACTCCAGAAGTGAAAGGGAGATGATGCTCAGGTGGAGACCAAAGTCCTGTGCAGCTCAGACAGGCCTCCTTATGGGTGTATATGTACATAAAGAAAATGTAAGGCCGGGCGTGTTGGCTCACGCCTGTAATCCCAGCACTTTGGGAGGCTGAGGTGGGCAGATCACCTAGATCAGGAGTTTGAGACTAGTCTGGCCAATATGGTGAAACCCTGTCTCTACTAAAAATACAAAAATTAGCCAGGCGTGGTGGCGGGCACTTATAATCTCAGCTACTGGGTGACCTTGGCTTGGCATGAGAACTGCCTGAACCTGGGAGATGGAGGCTGCAGTGAGTCGAGCTCGTGTCACTGCACTCCAGCCTGGGTGACAGAGCGAGACTTGTCTCAGGAAAAAAAAAAAAAATCTTCATCACCCATGATGATGTTCATCATCATAGGTAAATGGCATTTCCTTCCCAACCACTACGGTCCCATGCTCAGACCTGCTTCAAAACTCTGCACTACAGGTGACTGAAGACCAGAGATGATGTCCAGGTTGGGTCACCCCTGTTCTGTTCTGCTGTGGACTTTGACAACATCTTCTCTCATCCGCTATCACAGTTTCCTAACTGGTCTTCCTGCTCCTGGTTTTGGCCCATTTCACATAGAAGCCAAATGATCTTTCTAAAACCACAAATCCAATCCCCCTACTCAAAACTCTAATGGCTGGCCACTGTTGTCAGAATATACAGAAACCCCCTGACCCCATGTACGTGATACAAGGGTAACAACCCAAATAAACCTGGACTGTTTTGCATCCAGTCTACCTCTGGTATCTTTTTGTGTGTGTGTGTGTGTTTTGAGGCTGACTCTCACTCTGTCACCCAGGCTGGAGTGCAGTTGTGCCATCTTGGCTCACTGCAACCTGCACCTCCCACGTTCAAGCGATTCTCATGCTTCAGCCTCCTGAGTAGGTTGGATTACAGGCGCCCACCATAAAGCCCAGCTATTTTTTAAAATTTTAGTAGAGATGGGGCTTCATCATGTTGGCCAGGCTGGTCTCCAAATCCTGACCTCAAGTGATCCACCCGCCTCGGCCTTCCAAAGTGCTGCTGGGATTACAAGCTTAAGTTACCATGCCCGGCCCCATGATCATATTAAAAAGAAATTCAAGTCCAATATCCAGAAAATAAAATGATATGGAAAAGTAACTTCAACCTTTACTGAAGACTTTCCAATAGGCAAAACTGAGAGGTGACAACATGTTAGCAGCCTTCGCTCTCAGCACCTACTCGGCCTGAGTCCACTCTGGCAGCACTTGAGGAGCCCTTCAGCCCGCCACAGCACTGTGGGAGCCCCTCTCTGTCCTGGCCGAGGCCGCAGCTAGCTCCCTCTGCTTTCGAGGAGGTATGGAGGCAGAGGCGCGGGCGGGAACCGGGAATGCGCGCTGCGCTCGCGGGCCAGCGCCAGTTCCGGGTGCCCCAGCACTGCCGGAATTCTCACCGGGCCTCAGCCGCCTCCGCCCCGCGGGGCAGGGCTCGGGACCTGCAGCCCGCCATGCCTGAGCCTCCCCCTACTCGTGGGCTCCTGCGCAGTCGGAGCCTCCCTGACACGCACCGCACACTGCGCCACTGCGCCGGGTCCCATGACGGCCCAGGGGTGGAGGAGTGCTGGCGCACAGTGCAGCACTGGTGGGCAGCTTCACCTGCAGCCCCTGTGTGGGATCCACTAGGTGAACCCAGCTGGGCTCCTGGGTCTAGCAGGGACTTGCAGAACCTTTATGTCTAGCTAAGGATTATAAATACACCAATCAGTACTCTGTATCTAGCTAACCTAGTGGGGACTTGGAGAACTTTTCTGTTTAGTTCTGCGTCTAGCTAAGGGATTGTAAATGCACCAATCAGCACTATGTGTCTAGCTCAGGGTTTGTTAAACACCAATCAGTACTCTGTGTCTAGCTCAAGGTTTGTAAATACACCAATCAGTACTCTGTATCTGGCTAACCTAGTGGCGACTTGGAGAACTTTTCTAGCGCTCTGTGTCTAGCTAAAGGATTGTAAACACACCAATCAGCACTCTGTGTCTAGCTCAGGGATTGTAGACAGGGAATGCACCAATCAGCACTCTGTAAAAATGGACCAATCAGCTCTCTGTAAAACAGATCAATCAGCTCTCTGTAAAATGGACCAATCAGCAGGATGTGGGTGGGGTCAGACAAGGGAATAAAAGTAGGCTGCTGGAGCCAGCAATGGCAACCTGCTGTGGTGGTTTTCTGCACTGTGGGAGTTTTGTTTTTCTCACTCTGCAATAAATCTTATTGCTGTTCACTGTTAGGGTGTGTACTGTGTTTGTAAGCTGTAACACTCACCGTGAAGCTTTGTAGCTTAATTCCTGAGGCCTGTGAAACCACGAACCCACTGGGAGGAGTGAACAACTCCCGATGTGCCACCTTAAGAGCTGTGACACTTACTATGAAGGTCAGCAGTGCACTCCTGAGGCCAGTGAGACTGTGAACCCACCAGAAGGAAGAAACTACGAACACGTTAGAACATCAGAAGGAATAAGCTTAAGACACACCATTTTTAAGAACTATAACACTCAGCGCGAGAGTCTGCAGCTTCATTCTTGAAGTCAGTATGACCAAGAACCCACCAATTCCAGACACAACACCATCACAAAAAACTTATTCTCCCATTTGTCACCCCCTAGTGCCAGCTACAGCATCAGCTGCTCACCCTCAGATTTCTCTCTCTCAAAAACTTCAGGTTCCCTTGGTTCCCTTTTAATTCCCTTTTCCCTTCTCACCCACTCTTCGATCTTTCTGATTTATTGAAGGGTATCATGTAATTTCTAATATAAATCAGCTTAGCTTTCCCAGTGCCCTCTTTTCTTTATTCATTACTCCAATCAGCTTGACAAATGCCCAAGAGATAAAACAGGTCTACTCTGGAAATAGAGGCAGGGTGCCAGGCAGTGGCTAGTTATATGTCAATACATTTGAGCCATCACACAGAGCTTTTTCCACCTGGTGTTACCTTACTGTGCAGCCTCATCTGTGATTCTCCACTCTCTCAAAATAGGCCCTGCTTGTGTACACCACATACCTTTACAAACGCTGCTCTCCTGCTGGGAATGCCTGTTCCCGTCCTCTTACCCTGGCAAGACATTCAGTTCTTTACAACCCAGTTCTGATGTCACTTCCTTTTAGGCATTCCTCCGTCCCACCGGGCTGGGTTAATTCACTTCCTTCTCCAGAGCTTTGCTGAACTCTGCACAGACCTCATTGCAACCCTTATAAAGCTGGGTTGTGGCCAGGTGCGGTGGCTCATGCTTGTAATCCCAGCACTCTTGTTTGTAGAAAATCCTGGGGAATCTACAAGAAAACTTTTAGAACTCACAAATGAGTTACAGGGACCCAAGTCCTCAGTTTGGCCTTGGAGGGGTCCCTCTGTCTCCTGGCCTTGCTCCCCCTTTCCTGCGGCACTTCCTAGCACCCCTCCTGTGTGTGGCTCTTTGCAGCCGCAGGTGGAGCACCCACTTCCACGCTGCCTACTTTCCCTCTCTGCTCCCTGCCTGTGTAGAGCCTTTGGAGAGCTTCTGTCTCATCTTCACCTCATCCCTAAAGTCCTTAAATAAGGGGCACATTTATCAAGGATAAGAGTTGGACCTGTGCTATCTCATTTAATCCCCACAGCAACCCTCGGAAGTGGGAACTGTAGTTATCACCCCATTTTTCAGATGAGGCCCTGGGAACCTACACCCCTAGTCCAAGCTCACACAGTTATGAGGCCCACTGGGCTTGAAAGCAAGGGCTGCTGCCTGACTCCAACATCCAATTTCTTAACCTGAAAGTTGGAAAGAGAAGAGAGGCCCAATTCCAATGCTTCCTCCCCTAGCTAGATGTATCTCTTCTTTCCCTGATCCAGACTCCAAGGCTGATAAGCTATCAGTGCATAGAGCTGACTCTGTACTGTGATCATTTATGTAGAGCTTTTCTCTCCCCTGTTTGGCTGAAAGATCCGTGGGAGCAGAGGCCCCATCTTATTCAGCTTTGTAGCCTCACATGCTAGAACTGCTTGGCACATGGTAGGCATGCACATTGCACGGCTTCAGAAAGAGTGAAACGAGATGGTTGAGGGACAATACGCTAAAGAGAACAAATGTGTGTTCCCTTTTGCATGCACAGGAGATATGGCCTCACTCATATTTGGGGTGTCAGGACGATGTGGCTAGAATGTATCATGGGGGAAGGCCATCCCCCTCCTTGCTGACAATGCCCTCTGTGTCCCCTCAAGGCTGCAGAAGAGTTATCCTGGAGAGAAGGGCCCAGTCTTCAGGGCAGGGATGTGTGCACTCATATTTGTTTACTGTGTGTTTGGCACAGTAAAAAATATTTGTTGAATGAATTTGCTGTGTGACTCTGAACCCTTCTCTCTACTTCTGCAGGCCTCCTCTGTTAAACAAAGGGATTGCTCAAGATCGGGGATTTTGCAAACATTCCCCTTTCCCCCTTTTCTTGGTAGCACAACTACTGGTTTATGTAACAGTTTAGATAAGACAGATAGAAGCAGCTTGCTGCTGTAGCTGGAGTGGAGTGGTGGAACCCAGAGTCATGTCTACTTGACTCTCCCTTTTTGCCCCAGACTCCCCAGAGGCCCCTCAGAGCAGCTTGAGAACAGTCAAGCTGGAGAAACTCTAAAATGCCTTGAAATTCGGAGAGCTCTGTAAGGAGTGTCCACATTTTTTTTTGAGACAGAGTCTCGCTCTGTCACCAGGATGGAGTGCAGTGGCAACATCTCAGCTCACTGCAAGCTCTGCCTCCTGGGTTCACACCATTATCCTGCCTCAGCCTCCCGAGTAGCTGGGACTACAGATGTCCGCCACCATGCCCGGCTAATTTTTTTGTATTTTTAGTAGAGACGGCGTTTCACCATGTTAGCCAGGATGGTCTCGATCTCCTGACCTTGTGATCTGTCTGCCTCGGCCTCCCAAAGGGTTGGGATTACAGGCACGAGCCACTGTGCCCGGCCTTTTTTTTTTGTTGTTGGGAACAAGCCCCCCAAAATCTGGCCATAAACTGGCCCCGAAACTGGCCACAAACAAAATCTCTGCAGCACTGTGACATGTTCATGATGGCCATAATGCCCAGGCTGGAAGGTTGTGGGTTTACTGGAATGAGGGCAAGGAACACCTGGCCCACCCAGGGCAGAAAACCGCTTAAACGCATTCTTAAGCCACAAACAATAGCATGAGCGATCTGTGCCTTAAGGACATGCTTCTGCTGCAGTTAACTAGCCCAACCTATTCCTTTAATTTGGCGCATCCCTTTGTTTCCCATAAGGGATACTTTTAGTTAATTTGATATCTATAGAAACAATGCTAATGACTGGCTTGCTGTTAATCAATACGTAGGTAAATCTGTTTGGGGTCTCAGCTCTGAAGGCTGTGAGACCCTTGATTTCCCACTTTACACCTCTATATTTCTGTGTGTGTGTCTTTAATTCCTCTAGTGCTGCTGCGTTAGGGTCTCCCCGACCTAGCTGGTGTCAGCATTTTTTTTTTTTTTTAAGACGGAGTCTCACTCTGTTGCCAGGCTGGAGTGCAGTGGCTCGATCTCGGCTCAGTGCAACCTCTGCCTCCCGGATTCAAGCGATTCTCCTGCCTCAGCCTCCTGAGTAGCTGGGACTACAGGCGCACCACCACGTCCAGCTAATTTTTGTATTTTTAATAGAGATGAGGTTTCACTATGTTGACCAGAATGGTCTTGATCTCTTGACCTTGTGATTTGCCCACCGTGGCTTCCCAAATTGCTAGGATTACAGGTATGTGCCACTGTGCCCGACTGGAGAGTCTGCATTTTAAAAGAGTGGCTCTGAAAAGAGAAAATCCTTTTCCATACATTTGGACAACTATTATTTAATGTGCTTGAATGGTGGAATGTAAGGGCCTTGATTAGAAGTGAGAGGGTGTAGTGTTGTCTTAGGATGGAGAGTTTATGTTTCCCAGGGCCTCCAAACTCCCCTGGGTCTAGGGGGCCACTAGTTCTGCCTTACCATTTGTGCAAGTGAGCCCTGACATGCAGCTTGCCAGCAGACACTCGGCTGCTGTACTTTCCCGTCAGCCTGCCATGTTCTTCTAAGTGGCTATCTGCTTCACTCCTACTTTTCCCCATTGATTTTTCCCTCCTCTTGCTTTCCAGAACTCACAAAAACCTCCACTGGTTCTAAGCATTTTACATAGTGCTGTGAACTTGCTGGTGGAAGTTGAATAAGTGGATGTGTGATAGGCAAATTGCCCTAGATTTCGATATTTTAGTTAAAATTCCACACAACACCTGGGATATATAATCACACAGGAACCACTTAGCTTCTTGTGAAAACAATCACAGAGTCTAGGAAATGGAAAAATAATCATAGTTTTCATAACTTGTTCCCATGAGGACCTGCTCAATGCTGGGAAGTTACAGCTGTGCACACTTCCAGCTGTGGCTGCACCCACCCTCACTCCCACCCTGTCCTGTGCCTCCTGCTACATTGCTATTTACCCAGTTCCTCAACAGGTTCCTATACAGGCTGTAGGTGCTCAAGAGAACTATTAAGTGACTATTGTTATCCAGCTGAGATGCTCCCCTGTACAATCCGAACAACTACACCATCCATCACTGGAATAAAGGATTACTGGACTTTTAAAGAGAAACTGATATACTCATGCTCATAGCAGCATTATTCGCAATCACCAGAAGGTGGAAGCAACTCACATACCCATCAGCAGATGAATGGGGAGACAGAATGTGGTCCTCACATACCATGCAATATTTTTAAGCCTTAAAAAAAGAAGGGCATCTGGCACGTGGTACCACCTGGATGAACCTTGAGGACATTCTGCTAAGTAAAATATGACAATCAGAGAAAGAGAAATACTGCATGATTCTACTTATATGAAGTCCCTAGAGTCGTCAAATTCCTCGAGACAGAAAGTGGAATGGTGGCTGCCAGGGGCTGCGGGAAGGAGGAAAGAGGAGTTAGTGTTTGATGGGTACAGAATTTCAGTTTTGCAAGGTGAAGAGTTCTGGAGGTGGATGGTGGTGATGGGCACATGATTGTGTGGTTGTGAATGTAGTTAGTGTCACTGAACTGTGCACATAAAATGGTTAAAGTAGTAAGTGTTATGGGTAGATATAGGTATAGATATAGATTTTTTTTTTTTGAGATGGAGTCTCGTACTGTTGCTCAGGCTGGAGTGCAATGGCGTGATCTCGGCTCACTGCAACCTCTGCCTCCCAGGTTCAAGCGATTCTCCTGCTTCAGCCTCCCAAGTAGCTGGGATTACAGCTGCATGCCTCCATACCTGGCTAATTTTTTTTGTATTTTAGTAGAGTCGAGGTTTCACCGTTTGCCCAGGCTGGTCTTAAACTCCTGAGCCCAGGCAATCCACCAGCCTCAGCCTCCCAAAGTGCTAGGATTATAGGCATGAGCCACCACGCCTGGCCCTGTGTTATGGATATTTTACCACAATTAAAAATAAATAACTAGATGAGAAACTAAACAGCTCCTTAAAGCACTTTGACAAGGTCTAACATTAAAGGATTTGTCAACTTAAGGGCATCTTAAAAAGAAATCCTCCTGGGGATTCATGGTAGACTGAATGGAGGTGTCTTGCGGTAGAGAGCAGTGCATTGATTGAGTTGTTACACTTTAAATCAAATTTTCTTATAAACTCATATTCCCACGCCCAGATACTTCGGGAGCAGTGACTCACACTCTGTTTAACATTTAACTTGATTTCTCCTCATCTCAGTTAAGGAATCGGGGATTGGTCTCTTTTATGCTCCTGGGGAGGCAGGGTTCTGAGTAAAACTAACTGTCTCTGTGGTTGGTTTTCTTTTTTTTGTTATTGACATAGAACAATCGTAAAATTATGAAATGCAGCAAAATAATGTGTACATTATTATTCTACTTATATAAAACAGAGAAATGCAGGGGGAAAAAGTGGATCTTTGAGAGGTAGGCCACCCTTCCCTGGGGTTGCTATAATGAACCTCAATTTCTCTGTTCTTTTTTTTTTTTTTTTTTTTTTTTTTTTTTTTTTTTGAGACAGAGTCTCGCTTAGTCGCCCAGGCTGGAGTGCAATGGCGCGATCTCGGCTCACTGCGAGCTCCGCCTCCCGGGTTCACGCCATTCTCCTGCCTCAGCCTCCCGAGTAGCTGGGACTACAGGCGCCCGCCGCCTCGCCCGGCTAATTTTTTGCATTTTTAGTAGAGACGGGGTTTCACCGTGTTAGCCAGGATGGTCTCGATCTCCTGACCTCGTGATCCGCCCGCCTCGGCCTCCCAAAGTGCTGGGATTACAGGCGTAAGCCACCGCGCCCGGCCAATTTCTCTGTTCTTTAAGTTCAGCACAGTCCGATAAAGGAGGGCAAACAAGGTTTACAAGAGGCAGCCCGACAAGAAGGGTAAAACCAGCATGATCTTCCCTGCACAGGATGACGGAAACCAATTTACTGTCTCAGCTGTGTGTCTAAGGCACATTTTCACCTGCTGGTGTGCATGGGCAGCCCTGCAGCTCCACACCTCCTCTTGCTGGTTGCCTACTGCAGTGGCTGCAAGCTCTGCACCGGCATCCTCATTCCTAAGCCCCTTGCGTACCAACAAACAGGACCCTCCACCTCAGCAGTACTGTTCTCACGAAGGGCAGGGATTCTCAGGACAGTGATGAGGTAACCGGCCTCAGAGACAGGCAGCTTTACCAAGACTATACAGCAAGTCAGGGTTGGAGTTGACAGTGGTACTTGGGGTTTCTTAGACCCAGGTCCAATTCTTTTTGGAATCAAACCACTAACATTTATAGCAGGTACCCCGGGCCAGGCGTGGTGCTTGGGGATTGATAGGTATTGTTTTATTAAAGTCCCACCATAATGCTAGGAGGTAATTACTATTACAATTATTTTTCCAGATTCCTTTTACTGAGTCTTACAGAGCTTAAGTAATTTGCCAAAAGTCATGGAACTAACAAAAGGCAGAATCCGGATTTTAACCTTGGTCTGTGTGACTACTCTATCTGTTTGTAGGCAATACTTCCTCCCTTCCTGTTTCAGAAGAGTTTTGATAAAAAAAAACATTAAGTTACCACAATTAAAATAAATAAGAAAGAAACGAAACAGCTCCTTAAAGCATTTTGACAAGGTCTAACATTAAAGGATTTGTCAGTTTAAGGGCATCTTAGGAAGAAATCTTCCTGGGGATTCAGGGTAGACTGAGTGGGCGTGTCTCGCAGCAGACACCAGTGCATTGATTGAATTGTTACACATTAAATTAATTTTTTTTTTTTTTTGAGACGAAGTCTCAACTCTGTTGCCCAAGTTGGAGTGCAGTGGCACAATCTCGGCTCACTGCAACCTCCACCTCCCAGGTCCAAGCGATTCTCCTGCCTCAGCCTCCCAAGTAGCTGGAACCGCAAGCACGTGCCATCATCCCCGGTGAATTTTTGTATTTTTAGTAGAGACGGGGGATTTCACTATGTTGGCCAGGCTGGTTTCGAACTCCTGACCTCGTGATCTGCCCACCTTGGCCTCCCAAAGTGCTGGGATTACAGGCGTGAGCCACGGCGCCCGGCCCATTTGTTTATTTTTAACTGTGATAAAATACCTACAGTATAACACTTACCATTTTAACCATTTTATATGCACAGTTCAATGATACTAACTACATTCACAACCATGCAACCATGCACTCATCGCCACCACCCATCTCCAGAATTCTTATAATAATCCATTAATTCATGTGCTAGATTTGTGTGGTTTTCTGGAGTCACTGCCCCCTGAGGTATTTAGGCATGGCAATATGAGTTTATAAGAAAATTTAGGCCAGGCATGGTGGCTCACTCCTGTAATCCCAGCACTTTAAGAGGTCGAGGCAGGCAGATCACGAGGTCAGGAGTTTGAGACCAGCCTGGCCAACATAGTGAAACCCCGTCTCTACTAAAAATACAAAAAATTAGCTGGGTGTGGTGGCTTATGCCTGTAATCTCAGCTACTCAGAAGCCGAGGCAGGAGAATTGCTTGAACCTGAGAGGTGGAGGTTGCAGTGAGCCGAGATCACGCCACAGTGTTCCAGCCTGGGCAACAGAGCAAGACTCTGTCTCCAAAAATAAATAAATAAATAAGCAAATAAATAAATAAGGCTGGGCACTGTGGCTCATGCCTGTAATCCCAGCACTTTGGGAGGCCGAGGTGGGCGGATCACTTGAGGTCAGGAGTTTGAGACCAGCCTGGCCAACACGGTGAAACCCCATCTCATGAAAAATACAAAAAATTAGCTGGGCGTGGTGGCCCATGCCTATAATCCCAGCTACTCAGGAGACTGAGGCAGGAGAATCGCTTGAACTCGGGAGGTGGAGGCTGCAGTGAGCCGAGATCATGCCACTGCACTCCAGTCTGGGCAACCGAGCAAGACTCCATCTCAAGAATAAATAAATAAATGAGAAAGAGAACTTTGCTGTGTGTCCCTCATATGTGTCCTGTCCCATCCATGGCCCCCACAAGAAACTACCGTCCTGACTTTTAAGGAATCACTCTTGTGTCTTTTAAATTTTTTTTTTTTTTTTTTTGAGATGGAGTCTCACTCTGTTGCCCAGGTTGGAGTGCAGTAGCACGATCTCAGCTCACTGCAACCTCTGCCTCCTGGGTTCAAGCTATTTCCTGCCTCAGCCTCCTGAGTAGCTGGGACTACAGGCACCTGCCACCACACCTGGCTAATTATTTTTTGTATTTTTAGCAGAGACGAGGTTTCACCATATTGGCCAGGCTGGTCTCGAACTCCTGACCTTGTGATCCACCCACCTCGGCCTCCCAAAGTGCTGGGATTACAGGCATGAGCCACTGCGCCCGGCTTAAAATTGTTTTTTTCCTCAAATGTACATACCTAGATACTACATTCTTGACCATTTGAAAAATTTGCTGCCTTTTAATTCTTTTTAAATGTGTGGGTTCCTCATTCATCTTTTTACTTCCTTATACTTTTTCCTTGAAAGAATCTGGAAGTTTGACTGTTGCATCTCCCTTGGGCTGATGTTGCTGACTGCACACTTGAAGTTCTGTTCAACACACTACTCTGTCCTGTGGTCGTCCTGAGAATTGCCAGCTGAATCCAGAGACTGGCTCAGGCTCAGGATTGATCCCTTTGGTCAGACTGCAGGTAGGGCTTGGTTTCTCCATGTGGTATGTAATGTCTGGTTGTCTCATTTTCTAATAATCTTAGCAGCTGTTATATTAACACCTATATCTATTCCTCTGTTCCCTTAAAAATTAAAAAATGTTTTCTAATTGTGTAAAATATATATAATACGGAATTTACCATCTTAACCATTTTAAAGTGTACAGATCAGCAATGTTAAGTACATTCATATTGTTGTGCAAACAATCTCCAGAACTCTCTTTATCTTGTAAAACTGAAACTCTATATTTACTGAACAACTCACCATTTCCCCCTCCCCCAACCCCCGGCACCCACCATTCCACTTCCTTTTTCTTTTTTTTTGAGACTGAGTCTCGCTCTGTCACCCAAGCTGGAGTGCAGTGGCGCCATCTTGGCTCACTGCAACCTCTGCCTCCCGGGTTCAAGCGATTCTCCTGCCTCAGCCTCCTGAGTAGCTGAGATTACAGGCACCTGCCATCATGCCTGGCTAATTTTTGTATTTTTGTAGAGACAGGGTTTCACTATGTTGGCCAGGCTGGTCTTGAACTCCTGACCTCAGGTGATATGCCTGCCTTGGCCTCCCAAAGTGCTGGGATTGCAGGTGTGAATCACTGCACCTGGCCCCACTTTGTTTTTCTTTCTGTTTTTTTGGGGGGGGGTTGTTTGTTTGTGTGTTTGTTTTTGGAGACGGAGTCTCTCCCTGTTGCCCGGGCTGGCATGCAGTGGCATGATCTCAGCTCACTGTAACCTCCGCCTCCTGGGTTCAAGCAATTCTGCTGCCTCAGCCTCCTAAGTGGCTAGGACTACAGGCGCACGCCACCACACCTGGCTAATTTTTTTGTATTTTTAGTAGAGATAGGGTTTCACCATGTTGCCCAGGCTGGTTTCGAACTCCTGAGCTCAGGCAATCCGCCCACCTCCGCCTCCCAAAGTGCTAGGATTACAGGTATAAGTCATCACACCTGGCCGTTTTTTTTTTTTTTGTTTTTGTTTTTTTGTTTTTTTGTTTTTGAGACAGAATCTAGCTCTGTCACCCAGGCTGGTGTGCAGTAGTGGTACAACCTCAGCTCCCTGCAACCTCCGTCTACTGGCTTCAAGCGATTCTCCTGCCTCAGCCTCCAAAGTAGCTGGTATTACAGGCACATGCCAGCATGCCCGGCTAATTTTTTGTATTTTTAGTAGAGACGGGATTTCAGTATGTTACCCAGACTAGTCTTGAACTCTTGACCTCAAGAGATTCGCCTGCCTTGGCCTCTCAAAGTGCTCAGATTACAGGCATGAGCCACCGCGCCTGGTCTCCACTTTCTGTCTCTATGAGTTTGAGTACTCCAGGGACCTCATACGGGCAGATTCATACACTACTTGTCCTTTTGTGACTGGCTGATTTCTCTTAGCATAATGTCCTCAGGTTTCATCCACGCCATAGCATATCACAGGATTTCCTTTCTTTTCAATGCTGAATAATATTTTATTGTATGAATACGCCACATTTTGTGTACCCATTCATCCACTGAGGGACACTGGCTGCTTCCACTCTTTGGCTGCTGTGAATAATGCTGCTATGAACATGGGTGTATAGACGTCTCTTCAAGACCCTGCTTTCAATTCTTTTGGGTATATACTCAGAAACAGAATTGTTGGGTGGCATGATAATCCTATGTTTAATTTTTTGAGAAGCTGCCATACTGTTTCCCATAGTGGCTGCATTTTAGATTCTCATCCTTTATTCTCTTTTAATGTTCATTTCCACCACTCACCACTCAGGGAGTGTTCAGTGCCCTCAGCTACCCATATTGGGATCCAAAAGGTAATGTTTCCTCTAATAGTTCCAAACTGGGAACTACATGCAAGTCCAGTAACAGGGGATCCATTAAGTGGTAGATCCCTAACATGGAATCCCAGGTAACCATTTAAAATATTGTTGTGGAAGAGTATTTATGACATGAAAAGATGTCTCTAATACTTGTTTAAGTTAAAAAAAAAAAAAGGAGGCTACAAAACAGAATGTGTATGTGTAGATAAATCCATAGTTTTTGTAAAAAGACAACTGTCTATTAGTAGGAAGAGCTGTCTTAACTAACCTTCACTTAACTGATTCACTGAATTAGCCAAAGTCCCTCACCCCTGTCACTTGTAAAACACAGCGACCCAGCAGCTTTTGTTTTCACACCTTCTGCTCCCATTCAGCTGTACAATGAGTAAGAGTCACCTTAGTCCCAAGTCAGTTGTTTCCAAACTTGTTTATTCCAGTTGTATTATATATGGTATGAATGAATTATACATGACACAAGAAGGTGAAATACGAGCGCAAAAAGGTCTCCATGGGAACAAAGTCAAATATTTGGAGAAGATGCCTTAAACAAGTGTTAAATTAGGGGTGGATAAGACAAGGGTAAAAGCCTGGGACACCACCTCTTGGAGAGGAACTATCTTTCTGAGTTATCACCCTGGAGCGTCAATTCTTGTCCCCTTTATTGTCCCGAATTTTCACAGCTCTCCATGGTAAGTGATCAGTCACCTTACACTCACCAAGTATGCAGAGTCAAGAGACTATTTTCATTCTGTTGCAAACCTTCAGGTCAGCATATTATAGGTATCTATGGAATTCATTCCTGCAGGGGCAAACATGTGGCATTTGTCCTACCATTCTCCCATCCTAAACCCATGGCTGATATCACAAACCCATCACCAGATTCTATCCTGGTAAATCCACACTGTAGTATCAGAACTCTGGTTAGCCACAACAAATCAACTGGAGCTGACATGTCATGTGACATGAAACCTATGCTGCCTCCCCAGCCTCCTCAGGTTACAGAAGGTTTTTAAAAAATCAGGTAGAAAATTAAACATATGCAAAGTGTCTAAAGTCCTGGCCTCTGGGCCCCTGGCCTGAATATACTGTTTTGTATGTGGTAAGTATTCAGTGTTCATTGAATGAATGAATGAGTGAATGAATGAATGAATGAATGAATACTTGGGGAATGCATGGTCTCCTGCTTTCCAAAGCTCACCATTCAGTCTTTCTCCCTCACATCATCCATCTTAGTTTCCCCTGACAGCTGTGCTCTGAATTTCCTCCCAGTCTACAGGACAGCAGAAGGCCATAGTGCCCAGAAATCCCACCATTACCGACTGGTTTCTTTTGGATGTAATATCCCATTCAGGGTTATTTGCAGGTAACCTCAATACTAGAATCACAAACACCTAATAACTTCTATCTATCTTCAGGAAGGTTGTGACACACCAACAAAATGATTCTCAGAAGACTGCATTACTAACTGCGAAGCACTCTGCCCCAAGAAGTGGGCTGTAAATCAGACTTCTTGTTGTGTTTCACTGCTGTACAGCTTTTGGAAAGCACCAGCCAGCCTCTCTTCTTCCAGAAAGGAAAAAAATGCTTCCATCTCCTTATTCTGCTTTCCCCTCCCCCTCCTGTTTTGCAGCCTCTGGAGTTCATCAAACATATCTGACCTGTCCCTGAACATTCTCCCTTCTGCCTCTTTGCGCTGTTCTGTCTTCCCACACCACCCTTCCACACACCCCACGCTGACACACTGAGACCCTGCCCGGCCCCAGGCCCAACTCAGAGGTCACCCACTTTGGCAGAAAGTCTACCATCTCTCCACGTGACAGTCCTTTGTAAGCACCTTCGATTTTCTTTAGCACATTCTACCTTATTTTGCTGGTCTAAAGTAGTAACAGTCCAGGGCGGCCAATGTTTATTGAAAGCTTTGAGTGTGCCAGTCACCATGTAACGGGCTTACATGCCGTTGTGGTTTGAATGTTTGTGTCTCTCCAAAATTCATGTTGGAGCTTTGGGAGGTGAGTAGGCTATGAGGGCTCCACCCTCGTGAATGGGATTAATGCCCTTATAAGGGAGGCTCCAGAAAGCTGTCTGGCTCTTCTGTCTTTTCTGTCACATGAGAACACATTGTCCCTTCCATGTCTTCCATCACAGGAGGACACCCTAGATGGCACCACCTATGAGGAGGGAACCCTCCCCACACACTTAACCTGCTGGCACCTTGATCTCGGACTTCCTAGGCTTCAAAGGATATAAATTTCTGTACTTTATAAATTATCCAGTCTCGGGTATTTTATTAAAGCATACAAACAGACTTGTATTCTCTCCTTTATCTTGTAAACCTCTATAGCCATGTCCATTTTATTGAGGCTCAGAGATGCTAAGGAGCCCAAGGTCACACAGCTAGTAAGGAACAGGGCCAGGCATTCATTCATTCATGAATTCATTAATTCATTCAATCAATATTTACTTATTTATTAAAGGCCTATAATGTGCTAATCATAGTCTAGATATTGGGAAAATAACAGTAATCAAGTCAAAGTGCTCGTCCACAAGGAGCTACCATTCTAGCGGGAAGAAACATATCCTAAAGAAAAATACAAGTCAATAAATACTGTGTCAGGTGGTGATAAATGCTATGGGGAAGAAAGAGGGTAAGTGATAGCTTAAGTGGGTCTGCTGTTTATATAGGGTGGTCAAGGTGATCTGGCAACATTTGAGCAGAGATCCCAAGGAAGTGAGTCATGCAGAGATCTGCAGGAAAAAAACATCAAAGAGGTGGGAACAGCCTATGCAAAGGCCCTGGGGTGGGCACATCTTTGACATGTTAGAGAAGCAGCAAGGAGTTTAGTGTGGCTGGAGCTGAGTGAGTGAGGGGAGAGAAACTGAGGTGACAGGGGTTAGATCATGGAGGGCCTTGCGGTTATGGCAGAAACTTCGGTTTTGACTTTTACGAAACAGGGAGCCACTAAAGGACAGCTCCCGGAACCCATGTCCTTAATTGCTATGCTATACTACTGATGGACCACATGAATGAATGGCAAAAGGTACTTGGGGACTTTTTCTCATTAAAACCAGCAGGATGGTGGCCAGAGAGTCTAGAAACAACCCATGGAAGGGCAAGATGTGAGTTAACAAGGAGGGCTAATTGGGAAGGGGGGAAGTGCCCATCGCCTTGGTTGCCGGGAGTCTCTGTGGTTCCCACAGCACAGGACTGTGTGGGGCCCTGTGATGTGTGGGGCCCCAGTGGGTCCTCTACCTGGATTTGCAGAGTAGATTTTCCAGGCCTGCCCCAGATGGGCCTCAGCCCTTCCATGAAAGGTGTCCTTTGCTAACAAGAGGCAGTGAGAAAAAGCCAATGTTTGCAATGACTCACCAGAGAGAAATGAAAATTGTGCCCAGACTGGAAAATAACTCATCTGAAAGTGACACATTCGCCTCCTCTATATATATATACACATATATAAAACTTTTTCTTTTCTTTTTCCTTCTCATTTGAAGGAAGGCAGAGCCTTCTCACATACACTGCTTTACAGCAGGAAAATCTACTCCGCAAACTTCTGAAATTCCTGTCCTTATTCCTGTCACAATTCTCTCAGAGGCAAAAGGACATCATATCTGGGGAGGTGGCCATCTGATGGCAGGACAGCAAGCGTGTGCCCTGGCATTCCCAGGACAATCCCAATAGCAAGTATTCTTCTGATTGGCTGCCCCCCCACCCCGCCCCACTGCCAACTAACCAGCTATTCTCAAACTTGGGAGTGCATACGTTAAAATGCAGATTCCGGGAACTCTGATTCGGGAAGTCTGGGAGGAGGCTCGGACACTGCATTTTAAATAGAGAATCTCCAATGATTCTGATGCAGGCTGTCTAAGAAATACTTCCCCAAACCACAGGAATAGTCCCAGTAGCCCCAGCCTTCTGCATCTACGCTTAAAGGATGAAGTGATCCCAATCCTTTCTCGGACCACAGAGAGGCACGTTTTAGCTCCTGGCAGAGGTCAGAATGCTCCTGGCCAAATCGGAGTCGTGGAGAATCTTGAAATCCCAGTCCTTGCCCCTGGCCATCCCAACTCTCTTCATTTATCTTCCTGACTTGAGCTTCCGGACTCTGCCCAGCATTTGCTGTCTGGGTCATAGCCAGGAAGGCCCTGGTGCTGGGGCATGGAGCTGCCCTGGGCCTTCGATACAAGCCATAGCTGGAGAGGGAGCCAGAACTTGCCTAAGCCTCTGATCATGAAGTATAACAGAAATGTCTAATTGTGATTATGAAACACTGTTTCACATCTTAATTTGTTGAAGCTACATGTTGACAGTAGGTACTCCCTTAGCAGGTGGAAACAAAAGGACCCCGCTCTATTATTATTGTAATTTACTGGAATAAGGAGCCACCAGATGCAGCCCTGGCTCACACCCCTTCCTCATGAATTACAAAGCTGGTCTTAGGGCCCTGTCAGTTGCTGGCTTTGGGCACCAACATTGCTATTTAAAATCCTCCTGTGGTGCATTCCACTTCGTTGAGATCTCTGCTCAGACGCCATCTTCCTTACCCACTGGTCTAAATGACTCTCTTCCCCAGTGCCCCTCTCTTGTTATTTCTAACCTCTTAGCCTACTTTATTTCCTTCAGAGCATCCACCACTATTTGAATTACAAATTGATTTGTTTGCTTGCTACTTTATCGTCTGCCTTAATCCATCTAGAAGGTAAGTTCTTCAAGAGCTATGATCTTGTCATGTTCAACACCGTATTTTGATGCCTTGCACATAACAGGCACTCAACTGATAGTTTCTGAATGAATCAATCAATGATAAATGAATGAATGTTACAACGCTCTGAGGGCCCTGGAGTCATCTCTAACTGCATGATGCTCTACTTATTGGATCCAGTGGTCTTTGGGGACTAAGCAGATACACAAAAAATAACAACAGCTGCTTTTTTTTTTTTCTTTTGAGACAAGCTCTTGCTCTGTTGCATAGGCTGGATGGAGTGCAGTGGTGCAATCTTGGTTCACTGCAACCTCTGCGTCCCGGGCTCAAGCAATCCTCCCACCTTGGCCTCCCCAGTAGCTGGGACTGTGAATGCGCCCCACCACACCTAATTTATGTAGTTTTTGGTAGATATGGAGTTTCACCACGTTGCCCAGGATGGCCTCAAACACCTGGGCTCAAATGATCCGCGCGCCTTGGGCTCCCAGAGTTCTGGGATTACAGATGTGAGCCACTGTACCTGGCCAATAGCTGCTTTTATTTAGAGCTTACTGGGTGTACTGGGTGTACACACCATCTCATTTTATCCTCAGAGTAGTTTTGCAAGGTTGGGATTATTAACCTCATTTTTTAATTTTTCATTTTTTTGAGACAGGGTCTCGTTTTGTCACCCAGGCTGGAGTACAGTGGCACATTCAATAATTCACTGCAGCCTTGATCTCCCGGGCTCAAGCAATTCTCCCATCTCAGCGTCCCAAGTAGCTGGGACCACAGGCACACACCACCAAGTCCAACTAATTTTTGTATCTTTTTTGGTAGAGACAGAGTTTCACCATGTTGCCCAGGCTGCTCTGAACTCCTGGGCTCAAGTGATCTGCCTGCCTCAGTCTGCCAAAGTGCCGGGATTACAGGCATGAGCCACTGCACGTGGCCCTATTAACTCCACATAAGAGGTGTAAAAACCAATGACAAAGTCACCCAGCCAGTAAGGGAAGAGGTGGAATTC